>NC_056676.1:32292464-32599330 GCF_018350195.1 Panthera tigris | reverse complement strand
TCTCTTTCCAACTTATTTCTCCCAGTTCTTTTATGTATTTTTTGTATTCTAGTCAAATGGACTAGGTTCCAAAACACTGAATACTTTTCTTGACCTCTAAGATTTCATAGTTCTCTTTGACTGGAATTCTCCTTGTGTCCCAAACCTACCGCTTCTTCAGCTCAATTTAAAGCCTTTCCCAAACTCAGAAATTAGCTCCTTTTCTGAACTCCCTTGGGACTTTTATCTTCATCGTTCTTTTGCCATCATTTTTTCCCTTGTGTTATTAAAACTTCATGTATTTATCTCTCTTAAAAGAGAAAATGAGGGACACCTCGGTGGCTCAGTTGGTTAAGGGTCTAACTCTTGATTTCGGTTCAGGTCATGATTTCAAGGTTCATCGGTTTGAGCCCCACATGGGGCTCTGCACTGACACACAGAACCTGTTTGAGATTCTCTCTCTCCCCCCCTCCCCTCCACTACACATGCTCGTACTCTCTCTCTCTCTCTCTCAAAAATAAATAAACTTAAAACAAAGAAAATGTGAGGCAGCAAACCTTACACACAGAGATATTATGTAGCCAAAGACCCAAGAGGTTCTGAATGACTGAATAAATGGTAAATGATTTGAATTATCAAATGGAGGAATGAATTGGAAAAAGCTATTTTTCCAAGTCATATATACATGACTGCTCAGTAGAAAGAAATTAGCCAATCCAGGGTAAACTATTAGAATATTTTTTTAGAAAAGGCTAAAGATTAAAGTACCAATCATTAATAAAGCCATAAAAGTGTTTCTACCGAGAAGTTTGCAATTTCATATAACAGACACACTAGTTTCTATGTGTAAGTCATTGTCCAAGTATTGTAATTCAATATACTCCCCAAATTACGAGATTTATTTTATATAACTAATGTTCCCATAGTATTTTTTTAAACAGCCAAGTAAATACCTTAACAACTTTACCAATATAATTAATTTTATCCTTATAAAATCTGTTGAGAAAGGCTAGTACCCCCATTTTACAGATGCAGAAGTGATACTAACAAAGGTTAAGAAATTTGCCCAAAGTCACATTTAGGATATATAATGTCTATCCTGCATCTTTCAAATAGGTTTGCCCTATAAAATGCCTGTTTGTTTATTTTTGTAGAATGTTAGCTGTATTACAATCCTATGTGTCCAAATTTATGGTAATGTGGCATTTGGGAGACTGAGAAACTTCTAATCCTTGTTGTTATTATGTTTTAGTTTAAAAAACTTTAAATAAAAAAACCTATGTTTTAAAATCCATATTTCTTTTTACATCAATAACTTTTTGATATACTAATTCAACACATTTTTTTTAACCAGGTGTGGTGTAATTTGATTTTCTATATAAAAAAAATTTGGATATAAATTTACCTTTTAGGAGAAAACATACTTTCTGATACAACGCCTATGTTACTTATCCTAGTCTCACAAAAGAATCTCAAAGTCAAGAGGCAATACCCCATGTTACAGAAAACTGACAATGATGAACTCACAGCAAGGAAACACCCTTTCTGAGACATCAACATGGTTTGATTTGAGGAAGTCTACCATGACATCTGCATTTCGGAGGGTGAGCTCCTTGTAAATGATCGTGATTAACAACCAAAGCTTTCTATACTAACAAGCCAAGTTTGATTGTAATTCATTGGTGTGTAATCATCCCTCTAACGTATAATTATACACAATGACTAGTGAATTAGGAAAAACAACAACAAAAAAGGACATGGAATAACATTCAGCTTTCAAGAGGCAGGCTCTGGAACGCAAGCTGGCATTCTGCTGGCGCACTGCTGGTGTATCATAAGAACTACTCCACAAGATCATTCAGAGAATTATTGGAAAAGTAAGTGGCATTCACATCTGATGTATCTCACAACAGGCCAGCAGGCCACAATGTCAGTAAAACATCAAATTGCCAGCGAGATTTCATGTTGCTACTAAAATCTGAAGCATGCAATTACTTTAATTTTATACCTTTCTTGTTCAGCTCAAAAAGGCTTTTTTTTTGGCAACAGGAAAAAAACCCTCACAATCAGTCACACCTTGGCCTTTCAATCCCACATGTTTCAAGAAAACCACCTCCTGTTTTTAATTTCATCTCAAACCAGATGACTACAAACATTACAAAGTTATATTTCTTGAAAACTATGCCCTTGGGAATTCAGTTTTCATCTGAAAAGAAAGAGATAAATATTTCCAAAATCCTGGTGCAGGGCTTAAGAGAACTATTAAAATGCTATTGTCTATATTCTATGCTAAGGATGTAGATCTTTATTCAATCAAGTGATTTAATTCAATCACGTCTTTTATAAAAAAAGATGATTTTAATTTTTTTCTTAAAATAGATTAATTGGATTTTAAGACAATTAAAAAAATGTCTTCATATATCAAGAAAAAGGAACAAACTGCTGATAAATACAACAGCATGACCGAGTCTCAAAAAGTATTAGGAAAAGTGAAGGAAGCCACATTGGTATGATTTTATTTATATAACATTCTGGAAAAGGCAAAACTATAGGCACAAAGTAGACTAGTAGTCGGTAAAGGTAGGCTACAAAGAGGCCAGTGGGAATACGTGAGGTGATGGAATTGTTGTATACCAAGACTGTGGTAGTGTGTATGTAAGTCTATGAGTTGTCAAAGCCAAGAGAACTGTACACTAAAAAGTGTGATTGTTATTGTATGTAAATGATTCCTCGGGGAACCTAACTTAAAAGTTATTTTCACTGGGGCACCTGGGTAGCTCAGTCGGTTAAGCGTCTGGCTTTGGCCCAGGTCATGATCTTGTGGATCGTGAGTTCGAGCCCCCCATCAGGTTCTGTGCTGACAGCTCAGAGCCTGGAGCCTGCTTCAGATTCTGTGTCTCCCTTTCTCTCTGCCCCTGCCCTGCTCGTGCTCTCTCTCTCCCTCTCTCTCAAAAATAAAAATAAACATTAAAAAAATTTAACAAAAGTATTTTCATTTATGTTTCCACATTAACTTCTCAAAACTCAATAGAAGATGGATGGGACAAGAATATTTATATCTTCATTATCTTAAAGAGGAGTAACTTGATGCTCAAAGAAGTTAAATGACTTACTTGAGGACAAGACGCTAATATGTACCAGATATATTCTAAGCCTGGGTCTTCCCAATGTCAAATCCAGCATTTTTCCTATTAGAGTACACTCCTTCTTTGTATACCCTAGAATAATGTTCAATTCAATTAAAATTAGTCAAGTAAAATTAGTCCCCTACTCTTACATTTCCTCCTCAAGGCATTTCCTATTGAGATTTTCCATACTTACAAAACAGTATTGAATATGACTGCCAGGCAAAAGTTAATTTCATAATGAATTTAATATAATGGTGCATTATGCCATTTTGGCAGCAAAAATACCAGTGATTTAAGGCTTAATTAATTAGGGATGTTGTCCAGGTCACAGAGAATAAACAGACCATTGTGTATTTTATCAGATGGATGACTTCTAGAGAGATATGTTTATCTCTCAGTAAATAGTATTTTGAGAGAAGCACAAAAAATCAAATTTCACCCTGATACCAATATATCAATGTTATTAGGGATGTTTGAAAGAAAAGGACAGTGTTAAACTGATGCAAGGAGTGAGAAGCACTCTAATACATATAAAACTCAAAGATCTAAAAAAGGAAATGGATGTTTGTATATTGCTCAAGAGTATGGAGCCAAGATCTTGTAATTGTAGGCTACATAAAATACAACTTCTTGAATCAGTATCTGACAACAAGAGTATGCAATATATGTTGAATGAATGAATTATAACTTGAGTTATTCAACACAAAGATGGCTTGCTGTATGAGGTTGTCATCTACACTATGAGGATTTTCAGGGTTTCTACGGAAGAGTTTCCTCCATTGGACAGGTGGTTAGAAAGACACGAAAGATTTTTTTATTAACTATGGAATGGTGGGAGAAAAACCTGGAGTGAGAGTAGAGATGAGCTTGAATCCATGCAACTTGTGAGTGGGACTAAAAAGTCAAAAAATAGAAAAAAATACTAATTTTTTAAATGAAGGCTTTTAAACAAATGATACAGGAAAAACTAGATCCACATGCAAAAAAAAAATGAATCTAAACACAGATCTTACACAAAAATTAATTCAAAATAGATCATAGACCTAAATGTAAAATTATGCAAAACTATACAATTCCTAGACAACAACATAGCTGGAAATCTAGTTTACTGATGACTTCTCAGATACAAAACTGAAATGTAAAATACGAGACTCTAGAATTCCTGGCAGATAACACTGTTTGAAAATCTAGGATTGGTGGTAATTTTCTAGATACAAAACTAATAGCATAGTCCATGAAAGAAAAAAAATAGGTTGGACTTTTATTAAAAATAAAACTTCTGCTTTGGAAAAGGCTCTCTTCAGAAAATAGAATGATGAGTCACAAAATGGAAGAAAATATTTCCAACATGTATATCTGAAAGATGATTGGTATCCAAACTACACAAAGAACTCTTACAACTCAATAATAAAAAAACAAATAATCCAATCTAAAAATGGGAAAACCTGAATAGTCACTTACCAAAGCAGATATACAAATGACCAGTAAGAATGTGAAAAGATGTTCAACTTTATATGTCAACAGGGGATTGGAAATTAAAACAATAGTGATATACCACTACACAACTATTACAATAGCTAAAATCCAAAATACAGCACTAAATGCTAGCAAGGAAGTGAAGCAACAGGAACTTTTCTTTCATTGCTGGCAGGAACAGAAAATGGTGTTGTAATTGGGCAAATGTATTACTCGGGCAGTGAAAATATTCTATATGATACCATAATGGTAGATACCTGTCATTATACATTTGTCAAAACTCATAAAATATAAAACATAAAGAGAACCCTAATATAAACTATGGAGTTTAGTTAATATCAATATCAATATTGTTTCATCAGTCTAACAAATGTACCACCCTAATGCAAGATGCTAATAACAGGGAAGACGGGGAGGGGGGGAATAAAAGCTTATATAATCTTAGTGCTTAGGCGTTAACAAAAGTTTCTAAAAACATTCAATTAAAGGATATTAGATACAAAGAATATAATTCAAATTATAACAGATGTACTAAATACAAACTTAAAAAATAATTATGTTGTGCCATGGACAAGTCTAATTTCTGCATTTGATCTCTTTCAGGACTATACATTTAATAGACTTGTGAATTAGCAAGTGGAAAAATAGATTGTTATTTCAAATTTTATTTTAAAATTTTACTAAAATTCCTAGCTTCCTGCAAGACCAAGATTTTGCAGACACTGCACTTATAGGATATGCTCATTTATCTAAATGTCTAACGTAAGTTATTTCTTTATTGTCAATTATGCTGAAGATGTAAAACAGAATGGCCATTCATTTTAGTTTTGAATTATGTGGGCCTTCTAACAATCTATATTATTCTTCATTAGATTTCTTTTGGAAGACTCATTCTTACAATATTCTCTTAATTTATATCAGTGAATATATTTTATTTATGATAACATATAAAAGTTCTTAGTAGGTACATCTGTCAAGATTGGTCTTTTATTCAAATGAAAGATGTTATAGATCACACATTTATCTTTATTAAATTTTATTGCAAACTATCTAAAACATGGTTTCTATGTTTGAAAGGATGGAGTTTCAGGGATTATCTAAAAGTGTTTTTAAAAAATACTTTCACCCTAGGTTCCTGGGCGGCTCAGTCAGTTGAATGTCCAACTCTTGATTACGGCTCAGGTCATGATCCTGGGGTTGTGGGATTGAGCCCGTGTTGGTTTCCACACTGAGTGTGGAGTTGGCTTAAGATTCAGTCTCTCTCTCTCTCTCTCTCTCTCTTTCTCTCTCTCTCCCCTTCTCCCCTGCTTTCACTCTGTCTCTAAAATAAAAAATAAGGGGCGCCTGGGTGGCTCAGTCGGTTAAGCGTCCGACTTCAGCTCAGGTCACGATCTCGCGGTCCGTGAGTTCGAGCCCCGCATCAGGCTCTGGGCTGATGGCTCAGAGCCTGGAGCCTGCTTCCGATTCTGTGTCTCCCGCTCTCTCTGACCCTCCCCCGTTCATGCTCTGTCTCTCTCTGTCTCAAAAATAAATAAACGTTAAAAAAAAATTTTAAATAAAAAATAAGTTGGGATGCCTGGGTGGCTCAGTTGGTTAAGCGGCCAACTTTGGCTCGGGTCATGATCTCGCGGTCCGTGAGTTCGAGCCCCGCATCGGGTTCTGTGCTGACAGCTCGGAGCCTGGAGCCTGTTTCAGATTCTGTGTCTCCCTCTCTCTGACCCTCCCCCGTTCATGCTCTGTCTCTCTCTGTCTCAAAAATAAACGTTAAAAAAAATTAAATAAAAAATTAAATAAAAAATAAGAAATTGATAAAAAATAAAAAATACTTTCCCCTTCAGTAATGAAATCCATGGTACACTGCTCCAATTTAGCCATATGTAAATAATGTACATGCACTGAGATATATTCAAAATACACTTTACAAGAAGAGAATAAAAACTGCTTGTAATCCAATCCTGTAAGCTGTTATATCCACTAAATATATATTGGAGTGTACTTTCTTATCATTTTACAATGCCCTTATTATGTATTTATATATACATACATATATATATATGTGTATATATATATATATACACACACATATATATATGTGTGTATATATATATATATATATATACACACACATATATATATGTATGTATAATGTGTATGTGCATACCATACACTTTTATAATTATTCCCCTGGCTGCAAGCTCATTATTTTGAATATATTTCTAGGTCACTAAAATAAAATTTTACTTTGTTTGTTTGTTTGAAGCCTAACACGGGGCTTGAACTCACGACCCTGAGATCAAGACCTGAGCTGAGATCAAGACTCAGATGCTTAACCTGCTGAACTACCCAAGCACCCCTAAGATTTTAAATTTATACTTAGATTTGTTACCTCAATAGTTTGGTTTTTTAAATTTCCAAATGGTAATACATTCTTTTTTTTCTTTTTAATTTTTTTGTTTGAGTATACTTACCACACAATGTTATATTAGTTTCAGATGTACAACATAATGATTCAACTTCTCTTTACTTTATACTATGTTCACAACTGTAGCTACCATCTGTCACCAAATAACACTATTACAATGTCACTGACCACACTCCCTATTTTGTATCTTTTATTTCCATGACTTACTGATTTCATAACTGAAAGCCTGTATCTCCTACTCCCTTTCACCTGTTTTGCCCATCCCCCAACCCTTCTTCCCTCTGGCAACCATCAATTTGTTCTCTGTGTTTTATAGGTCTGATTCTGCTTTTTGTTTATTCATTTCTTTTGTTTATATAGATTCCACATATGAGTGAAATCATATCACATTTGTCTTTCTCAGTCTGTCTTATTCTATCCATATGGTTCAAAATTCAAACGGAATGAAAAGATAGATGATAAAATGGCTATGAAAGTTCTTTCTCCATTGCTGTCCCCCTCGCCACCTGAATTCTCTTCTCACCAGCAACTAATGCTATTATTTTCTCATGAATTTATCTAAAAATAACTTATCCATGTAAATACATGTATGGACTTCCCCACTTTTTATAAGATGGCATTGTACCACACACTCTGTTCTGATTTGTGCAAAGCAGTTCACATCAGTAAAGATTTTTCCCATTAGTTTTTATAGTTTCATAATATCTCATTTAATGGATGTAGTACCATGTGCCCAGGCAATTCCCTTCTGATTGGCACCTTATGTTACAAACAATGTGGCAACAAAGTTCCTGTGCATTCTTGATTTTACACGTGTATAAATATATCTGCAGGGTACATTTTTAGAAGTTTCAATCAGGATTTCCTGATTGAGTGGCATTTGTATGTAAAACTGATGGACAAGGTCAAACTGCTTCCATAAAGGTTCAACCAATTTATACTTCCGCAAATATTTTGATTTATCATAATTTATTTAAGCCGTCCTCTGTTACTACACTTCTAAGCTGTCTGCAGTCATTTGCTATTACTTCCAAGGCTCTCATGAACATCCCAGGTTGTTAATAATATTTGTATCATCCTAAATTATTTCCTGGTGAATAAATCCTAGATGAATAAATGATGGGATTCTTTAAGATTATTGATTCTTCAAATGCATTTTCACTGTGCTCTCTTACAAAATTATATCATCGTGTGTAATAGTTTTTCAGGTGAATCTCTTGAACTTTTCCACAATTCTTCCACCCTTAGAGTTTTAAACTCCAATAGTCAATACTTGCAACACACCCTTCTAACCTTTCAAGATTCTCATACCCTCACTCCTTCTACACACATTCTAGCCTATACAGCTTTACGTATCCATCCATCTATCTGCCCCACTTTGCTTCACTCCCTCTGGATTTAGTCAAGATCCCGTAATTCATTATCTTGGCTGCTCTCCAAAATCCAACATCCTCACCCTTGTTCCTACCTCCTATATCTAGTAAAACCTAAATTTCAGATCCACCTAACAAAGAAATTTCTATGCTGTTGGGCTTAGCTGGCAGTGTTTTCTGGCCTTTCCTACAGACTTCCCAGCAAGGAGAAAAAGTATGCCAGCCAGTGTGAAGACATACTAACGTGGTAGTTCTACACTGTGAAACAATCCCTTCTTACAGTTTCCCCGGTCTGTTCTCTGTCCTATTTCCCCGGAGATGGTATTTTCAGTCTCCTACCACATTCCATAAACACACTATTCCACTCTCCTCTTCCTCACTCACAGGAGACGATTTCAGGAATTTATAGAGATAATAGTAGCCATTAAGGAGGGGTGGGGGAGGTTCACCTCCCTTCTCTCCAGGCTTTCCCTCCCCTTGGTTAGAAACATCTTTGTCTCCATTCCTTCAGTGCAAAAGGATGTAAGGCTGACATTGGCACTTCTGCTTAACTTCTTTGAATGACGCTACACTGTTTTTAGGATCAACACCTTAAAGTGACCTAAAGTGCTCTTGGTGATTTGAGCCTTTACTGTCTCATTTTTATGTCTCTTCGCTTCCATTTACAGCTTATACTCCCATGCAATTCCCTTTTGATGTCTCTTCTAGATGGTCTCATGGACGCTTTTGCTAGGCTTAAAAATTTTTTTTTTAAGGTTTATTCATTTTTCAGAGACAGAGAGAGACAGAGCATGAGCAGGGGGTCATGAGTAGAGAGAGAGAGGGAGATACAGAATCCAAAGCAGGCTCCAGGCTCTGAGCTGTCAGCAAACTCACAGACTGCGAGATCATGACCTGAGCAGAAGTCTGATGCTTAACCGACTGAGCCACCCAGGTGCCCCAGTTAGACTTTAACCGTAGCATTTGTCACACTATATACAATCACCTGTACATAGACATCTATTCCTTCGGCTTTTACATACAGAGTAGAAGCTTCATAAATATAAAATAATTAATGAATACACTGGCTTGTATTTGTTTGGCTTATTACCTTTTTTTAAAAAAAAATTTTAGGTTTATTTATTTTTGAGAAAGAGAGAGAGAGAGAGGCAGAGAGAGAGAAGAAGACACAGAATCTGAAGCAGGCTCCAGGCTCTGAGCTATCAGCACAGAGCCCGACATGGGGCTCAAGCCCACAAACTGTGAGATCATGACCTGAGTTGAAGACGGACACTTAACCAACTGAGCCACCCAGGGTCCTGCGGCTTATCTTTTAAAACAATTTTTGTATCTTACTCTCAGTATGTTTCAGAGTTTCTAATAACAAATGCTTTCAATTGAAAATATAATCAAATTAACTGATCACATGATTTTTGGTCGCCAAAGAATTCTCTGTTCTCATGCTCTCTTACTTCATGTTAAGAAAAACATATATACTGCATTTGAGATGGAAGCTGACTTGCTAAAAATCATCTGCTTATAAGATAGCTTCATAAATAACCATTTATCAACACTAATGTTTTTTGATTTTATATTTTAAATGGTATAACATATAAAATTCTGTATTTATTTTTTCAAGGTAACAAAAATATTCTTTATGTAATACAACCTTCTTCCTATCAATCATAAACTTAAGGTAGCATTACAAAGATAAGTAGGTTCCAACTCTGAACTACCTTTACTTTTTTTTTTAATTTTTTTAATGCGTATTTATTTTTAAGAGAGAGAGAGAGAATGAGTGGGAGAGGAACAGAGAGAGAGACACACACACAGAATCCAAAGCAGGCTCCAGGCTCTGAGCTGTCAGCACAGAGCCCGACATGGGGCTCAAACCCAGGAACTGTGAGATCATGACCTGAGCCAAAGTCGGACACTTAACTGACTGAGCTACCCACGTGACCCCCAACCTTTTCTTTTATAGGATATATAAAATACAATATATTTTATATATGTGAAATGCTTTTTTTCCTCCTCAAAACAAATACCTCATTGCATTTTTTTTCTTAAGAAGAAAAAAGGAAGGATAACAGAGCAGCTCTATACTAGAAGAAAGCATAAAACAGTGTCATGAGAAGCCAAATTTGGAAACAGAAATGAATTTCTGTCCCAAGATTCAAGACTTGATGCAATCAACAATAAAAATAAGACCAATTTTAGATTTGGAATAGAACCTTAACAATGTCCTCTAAAATGAGTTGTAAAACGATTTAATTTTCCATCATGTTTGGGAATATAGAACTGTACTTTTTTGACCTTATGGTTTAACTAATATGGACATTTATATAACTATCCATTCTGGATCAGGATATGAATATACAGGAGTATAAGTTATCATCTTTGACATTTGCAATATAATTTATATAGCCAAAAAAATCAATTGACACATGCAAGGAACTATTAAAATACAGTTGAAATTGATTATTTAAAGCAATTCAAACATTGTATCCTAATAAAGAATTAAGTTTAGGTTAACAGGATATTAATTTATTTGGCTATCAAAATCAAATTTTGAGCAGATGTCTAAGATTTTTTGCTTGTTTGTTTAGGGAAAGAGCATGTGAGCAGGGGAGAGAGGCAAGTGGGGGAGAAAGGGGGGGGAGAAAGAGAAAGAGAGAATCCCAAACAGGCTCCACACTCACCTCAGAACCCAATGTGGGGCTTGATGCCATGTCTCTGGGATCACGACATGAGCTGAAATCAAGAGTTGAATGCTCAACCAACTGAGCCATCGAGGCGCCCCCAAGGTTTTTTATACTATTTATTATTTGACAGTTTAAAAACTACTTAATAAGAATCTGGTATATGGCAGACACCTCTTGGCACTGGGCTAAAAGTATAAATAAGATAGAATTTGATATCTTGTGGATGTCATTACGTAATTCAGAAGGCACTTAACTAAATAAGTTCAATACAATGTGGTTAAGAGGTTAATAATATAAGAGAGCAAAACAAGTCACAGAAACATCCAGGAAGGAATATGTAATGTTGTCTGACCTAAAATTCAGTTTGAAGGGGTAAGTAATTTAAGTTCTCTAGTTGAAGATGAATAGAAAGGGGACAGGTATGTGCAAATAACAAGACAGGCTTAGAAGAGTTTAAATTTTGGTTTCCAAATCAAATACAGGTATCCATAAGCATTGTAAGTCAACCATCATCCATGATATACGTATTTAAAAGGGACAAATTAAGCTAGAATTACTTTTAGTTACTCTTTATTGTTTCCAAGTGCCAGGCACTGTGATATGTATCTGACCTTTAACTTACTATATTACTCATTCTATCTGGAAGGTAAGATGGACTGCTGCATATCTCAGAAGCTTAAAGAAGTTAACTTTAGAGTGACAGCACAAATACACTCATCAGTCACATTTTCAACAGTAAAAATTTGAACAAAGCATTACATCTTACCTCTTGCCTTGCTAGTTACCACCCGTAACCTCAAAATATAACCATTTGTGCATTATTAATCAGTGCCTCCATAAATGATTTAAAGCAATACAATGCAGCCAAGACTCTTAAAGGATTTACTTTAAAAATATTTTTTCTTAAAAGATTGCATGACCGCTAAATTATTAAAGAATTGTCACTGCATTTTGGCATAATGTTGTGTTTGTTATCAATAAAAAAATCAAAGAGTGAGATTAATGGTGAGATAAAAGGACATTAGGAATAAGCAATAGCTGAGTGATCCCCATAAGTGGTGTAATGACGTAAGACAAGGCATAAAATATGAGACAATGCAGATACACACACAAGCCACAAAGTTCTATAAATCTACAATGATGTCACACTACAGCAAAATTATAAAGTGATTCTGTTCTTGTAAAGAAATGTTTCTAAATGTTAGTAAGTCCTTTTTCTGGAATACCGCATAACAGCATGTCCTATGTAGTTAGAACTTCTCAGGACATTTGGTAAAGAGTGAAATGCCTAACTAGATAACAGTTAATTCAGGAAAGGAAAATGTTATCCATGAAAACCACTGCTGTCATCAAGGAGCATTTAAAAATTTTAAAGTGTACCCCAATGTTTATATTATCCATAGCGGGGTTTAGAAAAATACTGTGAAAATGACATCTTGTAATATCCCCTTATCTGCTCTATGAATCATTGCTACATAATTTAGGGATGGAAGAAAACAGCTTTTGCTGTTTTTATTAATGCAGAGCAAATACAACTTCCAAACCCTGTATTACATTTATTCTTCACAATGACAATTGGGATGGAAACTAAGATTCTAGAAGTGTTAAAGTTGTGCTTGGCTATGAAAAGGGAATAAAATAAGATTTTTTAAAAAGATAAACATTTGCATTGTCAGTACAAAATAAAATAGAGATTTGCATTGTGAGTACAAATATAAAATAGAGATTCTGAATTTTAGATCAGCCCTTTTATTTTCTGATAGTTTTATAAACTCTGGGTATTGCAGAGAATGTATGGACGCTCAAAGCAATTCCTACAATTGAGCATCTATAGAGGGCAATTATGATAATTCACTATGAAATGTACTTTAATATCCTTGTCAGAGTCAAATACCTAAATGACAGAGAGTGAAATTGTTAAGAATTTTATGACTAATGTAACTGCACTTATTCTACGATGAAGTAACACAGACCAAAAGTTCCTATGATTCGACGTTAAGAAAAGACAGATTATTAATAACATGCTTTGCCCTTATGAATCTCAGTCACCTGTAAGTCATTGAGTATCTTTTCCATTTGTATATTCCTGGCTCATAATAGGATGCAATAAATATTGAATTAATGACTAGAAAGAGATTAATAAATACTTAAAGTACGCATGATAAGCAATAAATCATTCATCATTCTCTTTAGAACAAGGTCAACAATCCAACACCTTCAAAGATAGAATCAAGTCAGGGAATGAAGCTTAACAGGGAAGCATATGGGCTCTGCAGCCAGATGTCTAGGGTCAGAATTGTGATTGTGCCACTTACTAGTTGTCTGACCTCAAGAAAAGAATTAACCTCTCTAAATCTTAGCAACCTCTGGCTTCCTCTTTGGTATAACAGCGATAGCCAAGTTCAGATGGATGTTGTGTTAAATGAGAAAATAAATGTAAAGTGCTTATAAAAGCTTAAGACTGGAGCTTGAAAGGTCATCCATTAATGTGCCGAAAAACATGTGAGAACCTATAATGGTCCATACATCTGTGCTACGCAGGCTGGGGTAGCCCCTCACACAGTCTCTGTCTCGAGCCACCAAAACGAGCCAGAGAGACAACTGTATTTTACAACTGTGTACATTGTGCTCAAGAAAAGAGGAGACATATCTAAAGCAGACTGAAAGAGGAGACAAGGTATACTTGAGTTCTAAAAGATGAGTAAGGAATACAAAGTTATCAGACAAAAGTGAGGTTGAGGTTAGGGACGTAAGCAGAGGATGCAGCATGGGTGCAGACAAGTTGGAGCAGAGATGCCACTAGAAAGAATTTAGGAAGTCAAACTATATTAACTGATCAGGTTAAACTCACATACATTTTGGAGGGTTGACAAATAAATTTCTAAGATTGCAAGCACAATGATAAGACAGATGTGGAAATTTACATATAGAAGTTGACTTAAGCATGATTTCAGCTCAGTTAATTTAGAGCTCCTAAAAGCAAGAAATTGAGTAATTGAACTCATAATTCATAGTTAAGTAAATAAGCAAATATAAGGAAGCTTTTGATATTTGATTGCCATAAACGTTTCTGTGGCTGATTCTGTGTTCTGTCAGATTTAGGTTATCTCATTTTGACACTTAAATCCTGGATGACATAATTCTTTGATATGAAGAAAATGGTCCAGAATCCCATAAAATACTATATTTTCTCTACAAATACAAAAATCTGAGCAATGGGAGGTACTTATTTGGGCAAAAATCAGTTCTTTTGGAAGATGGCTTAATCACAGATTTATTATATTTGAAATTGTTTTCCCTTGCTCTGATTAAAGGTTTCTTCTTCTCTCATAATGTCCTCTTTTTTTCCTGTTGGAAAAAAATAATCCCACTCTTCTGGTTTTGTATTCCACAGTGAATGCCTTATCTTTTACACCAGACTCAAGGTCTGCCTTATCCAGTCCTAAAACCCTGAACAATTTCAATAACTAAAAAAGGGTTAACATGAAGGAAAGCACAGTCTGTTTTGAAGTGGCATTAGCTGAACAATCAGGGAGGACCAATTAACTCAGTCAGAAATTTTACTCACATAATAGGCCTCTACTTCAGAATTGTTTCCTAATCAATATTCCCAAATTTGTTTGATGGTTGGCTCATTTTTTTCCCCTTGGCATGGCAGTGCATTTTATATTATACTATGTATAGCTTTCCCAATTGAATCCATATAAAATAACTTGTTTCAGATAATATGCATCTTTTACGCATTACTTTGGTCTTTCTGAAGTTGTGTATCCTCGTTTCTAGCAGAGCAAAAACCTGCTATACACAATTGCTGGCTTTTATTCATTAATAAAATAAAGATTTCCCGAGTATCTCCCACGTGCCTGGCACTGTGCTGGGAACAGGGATTCAGAAATGAATGAAATATAATCCAGTCTCTGAAAAGGCTATAACTCTATTATGAGAGAGAATTGAGGGATTAAAAAGGTACCAAAGACTAAATGTTAAGGAAGAGCTTCCTGAAGGATTAGATACATGAAGCAGTTCTTAAACTATATGGGAAAGAATATGCCATGTGAGGGAAGAAACAAACAGGTTCCATCAATGATTCAGCCAGGACATGTGGTCGAGTCAGTTGAATGATTACCAGTCCCAGGCCTCTGGGTCACGATTTTAACTCCAGTTGCCATCTGGGATAAGGACATCAACTTGAACACCAGTCAGGCTGATTTGAAACGTGAGGTCCTTATCAAGTGCAGGAAAACACTATTTCCATCATCCCTGCCTCCACTTAAACCACTGGCCCTTAACCTGGCAAAGGTTTCAGGTTGTCTGTGAAGCCCATGAAGTTATATACAGCAGTCTGTCTGTATGTGCAAACTTCTGGGCAGACCTCAAAAGCTCACACCAAGTTTTTATAAAGGTTTGCCCCACCTCCCTGTAAAAACAGGAACTTCTAGACCTTTAATTATGTGTCTACCTGATGCTGGCTACCACCACCCCAATCTTGCACCTGTAGAATATGACTCTGTCTGGAGAGGCATTCTCTCCATTCTGCCTTCCCTACCTGGAAGGAGTTCTCTATACATCTGGTAACCACCTGGCAGGAGCCTCACATCACAGTATATTCGCTTTGTTTCTGGTAGAAGCATTAAACCTGCCCTGAGACCAGAATTACACTGCTTTTGACAATGGAATTCTGGAACTACATGAAATCCATTTATTACATCTAATCCTAAGCATGAGTTTATACCCAAATCGTAACCGCTGCCAGGCTTTTATGTTTAAGACTGAGTTAGCCTACAGCCGGGTTTGGCAAAAACAAACAAACAATTACAATGGTACAAGATTTTATTAAAGAGAGGGGTGCCTGTGTGGCAGATCTCATGGTTCATGGGTTCGAGCCCCACATCAGACTCTGTGCTGACAGTGCAAAGCCTGCTTAGGATTCTCTTCCTCTCTCTCTCTGCCCCTCTTCTGCTTGTGCACTCTCTCTCTAAAAATAAATAAATAAACTGAAAAAAAGAAAGATTTTGCAAAAGAGAAAGGCAAAGTTTCACTTCCACCTAAAGCTCTAAAATGGTCTTTGTCTGCTTATACTTACATGCTCCCAAAGTACACAAGATTTTTTTTTAAACAATGAAACTCATCTGAGATAATATTAATGAAACTAGCAGGCTTTTTAACTCATTTCTGAATAAGAGTTGCTCATGTCATTGACACTGTGCCCCTGAATAAGGACAATATCACCAACAGTCTGAGACAATTGTTCAAGACTGAATTAATTGTCCTTTCCTTTCTCTGGGCTGCCTTAGCACTTCTGAGTATATTTCTCTGACTGCAGGCTCTTGTTTTGACTATATGTAGATCGTATGTGTTCATTTATCCATCTTGTTAGCTCTCATAGTCTTCATGGGTCTGGACTCTGTCTTGCTCTTGTTTACATTCCTTACCCTTAAAATGGATTCTTGGTATGCAGCTCGATCAACTTAACAGGATAAATAAATTGTATGATAAAATGTTGCTTCCTTACCAATCATCATAACCATGTTCACGGCTCTCTCACTGTGTTACTTTTGTAGATATTATGCCTGAAGTGGCAATTCAAAATAATCTCTAGTTTAGGAAACTCTGGATGTTGTACTTGTAAATAGCCAATAACTCCAATTGTATATGTACACACACCCTCACACACACACACACACACACCTCTGTGTGTGTAAAAATATTACTTATTCAAATAATGTAATATAATATCACATACCAAGGAATTAAGAGAATTCTTAGCAGTCAGAAGTATCAAATTCTGTAATAGTCTAATTCTCCAAAAGATATGATGAGACGTAGTAGGTAATTCTGTATAGCACCTATTTGAAGCAGTATAAGATAAACGTGGTCCCTTTAAATCAAATTTGTAAGATCAGGAAATTGATTAACTTTCCTCTGAGGAAAAATGTCCAAAAATATCTTAATTGTTAAGTCTATGCGCGTCTGGAAATGCAAAGAATAAAAATTTTCCTTTTGGATATTCTTATCTAATGATCTATTACATTTATATTTAGAAAAATAAAGGTCAAGAGAGAAGTGTAGAAAAACACTTGAAAAGTTCAATGCCAAATACAATGATAGTCTGTGAACAACACAATCCTGAGAGCCATGGCCGAATTTCTTGAACTCTTGAAGAAATTTTCAGCTGACTGAGACTCATATAAACACATGGCCATATAGTATCTTCCTTCTAAAGAGTGCTACCAAACACTGATTTATTTCAACATACCATATCTATATTAATAACCAATGTTTTCTTTGTTTTTTACCAGTGGGAGTAGAACCAAAGTAATTTCATAATACAAACAAAAAATACACTACTCAGCTTCATAACATTGGCAACAATCTAACCACAGTAAATTCTGTCTCTAACTTATTACTGATGCATTTATATACTTTGTAACAGTCCATTTTATTTTAGGATATAAATAACTATTATTGAAATAAGTGAAGAGGAATGAACAACAAATATAAAGACAGGTGATGGGCCTCAGACTCTGGCAGCATAAAACTCAGAGCTCTAGTTAGCAACTTAGGAAAAAAAACAAGTGTCAACAACCAGCCAACTGTCACCCTGAACAAAGTTGGAAAGGTCAATATGATGCTTTGATGGGTAGAAAGACTGCCTTATGGGTAAGAAACTTTTAAAAAAAATATATCTATAGAAAAAAGGAAGAATTGCACTGCCATATCTATGGGGAACCATTTATTAAATGGGTCAAGGAACACATATTTCAAGAAGGACTGTTGGCAATAAAGGGCATAGATTCAGCCTATAATAAACATCAGCCTGATTCTCACTGAAATAACACTGTCAGGGCTGCCCTTTAGAACACTGATCCAGCACTAGCACATATCAGATACAAGAACAATATGGCAAGTAAAAACCATGGGCGTTTTTTAATTGTATTACCAAAAAAAAAAAAAGTACCAAATAGAAAACTAAAAGAAGTCAAGAGTCATTGCCAAATATTCTTAATTTTGAAATGCTAGCAAAAAACTCTTAGCCATAAGGCAAACGTATCTGGTAACATCAATTAATGTTACAAGCACTCATTTTAATATATTAGGGTTGGCAAAACCAAATACTTAGTGAAATTGAAAATTTTTTGTTATTCCAAGCATTTCAATGCTCCCTCTCATTGCAAAAATTACCCAGTCCTAATTACAATGATCTTAAGGTTGCAATTTTTCTATCAGCTACTCAGAATTCACGTTTCATAATCCAAAATCTGAATAAGGCATTATTGAAATCAAATCCTAATTCATAATATCACTCAACGATTTGGCAAGTATGTCCACTATGTACACAAATAAAATAAATGTGATTAAATTGAAACTGTCATGTGAATTTAATTGTTCAATGTTGCCCTTGGGCTCCCAGCAATCATTTTGGAGTCATAAAAATTTTTTTTGCATACCATATCAACATTTCCCTCTCCCTCTCCCTGTCTTGGATTTACTTTCTTACCACTATCTGAATTTAAGAAATAACTTAAAGGTTGATGGGAACAATGAACCAAAAATAAAGGCTGATAAAAGAAGACCAAATATTTAAAGACAATAACCATCATTTTACCACAAAACCCAGCTAGGTTGCTGAAATACTGGAGGACTGAAAGTGGATTCAAGAGGGAACAGATCCAAGGCCACAATTCCCCCATAGGGGCTCACTTCTACTTTCTTTGGCTAGAATTAATCAACATTTACTCAAACAGGAAAAGGAGGAGATGATGTCAGAATTTTTCTAAGGTCTGATAGTTCTTGAATTGTTTGTGCACCACATAAACAGAACTCATGCCTGGAGTCGAAATGTATAAAAAGGGAAAGTAGATTATCAAATGCTCAATGTCTTTTTAGAACATGAAATTTGGCAGCTGTTAAATTGAGTCACTTGATAGAATCTTTAAAAAATTTTCACCCCTTTTGCCCACAAAATTGGAAAAACGAAGCATAATGAAACGGGACTTAATAAGATGTTATTTTCCTGCAGTTTAAAGTTAAATAAAATTCCATAAAGTGCCTAACTTTTGCATGAAATACATGTGGAAAAAATGCAAGGATTTTTGCTCTTTTATAGGCCTTCAAAAAAGCAATTTAAAATTGAATAAAACAGAAAGATATTATCTGAACTGTAGGTATTGTGAAAATTGTGCTGCGAAAATTAAAATACTAGTTTGCACCGCAGCCATAAATTACTAAACTAATTATCTAGTAGCAGGCATAACTGAATCATTCAAAGGGGTAATTAGCAATCAGACATAATGAGTACTGCTTCTATTTCTTGTCATACTGTATTTAGCTTCCATGCAGCCTGGAGGAACTGAATTATTTCCTATCCTTCTCAGAGGGCATTACTGCTATATTGAGTGCATCAGCCCATATTATTACTCCCAGAAGTTTAATTCTTCACTGGACTGCACATTTCTGATTTCCCCCGTCAAAAGTTTCCCTGTTCTCCCAGGTTCTTTAAAAGCAGTCATCTCCTTAGTAATCATTTCTTAATATATATGTAAACTGCATAGGAACCCAATTGTGGATTTCCTTTGTTGGTTTTAATGAATTCGGATTTAGTAACTTACGCTATCTCATTTTAAATGGTATTTTCTGGAGTAATACCCAAAGTTTTATTTATATGTATAAATTAAAATCCTGCAAAAATTTTCCTATGCCTTTTTAGACAAAATTATAAACAGTGCTCTAACTCATTCATTTGTTCACGTTTTCCTGAACACCTTCTGAAAGTTCAGACTCAAGCATGCGTCCTGAGACATGAAAATGAGTAAGATATGGTCCCTGAATCACGCATCACACAGTCTACTAAAGAGAGATACGTACTAGAATATTTGCACTAGATTGTGCTAAAGGGAAAAAATGAGGCAAATAAGAGCAACCATTTATAATAACATGCTATCCTATGTCCCTTGCCTGCAGTGTCTCCTCAGATTACTGGCAAATTTAAAAGATTAGATGGAAGAATAAAATTGATAATGCAAGTCAATTAGGGGAGAGAGTTGATTTTTGAGAAAAAAAATTAAAATTTAATGCAGTCCATTTTTTTTATTCAGTTGAAATTTATTAAACACCCATGACATGAAAATGCATTGGTTCTGAACCTTAGCTTCAAAAAGTTAATGTTCCAAGTTACTGATCAGAAATTCTCAGGTGGAGCAGAGTTGGGGAGCCAGGGCTGGGAACCACTGCACGAAGGCCCCAAACAGTAAAAAGTGGCAAATCCGTTGCTCAGTCCCTTGGTTTAGCCAAAGAACGCATGGGGACATTTATGGTAGAAGACAGAGTACAACTATAAAGGAAAGGGTTTTGAATAATGAGAATGAGCTTTGCAAGCAGCACTCAAAGAAGATCCGATGCTTTTATTGTCCATAAACCATCAAGGAACACAGAATCCCTTTCTGTCTCTGCTGAGGAGGGTGCTAAGTGCTTCAAAGCCCACCACTTTTGCATTTGGGGAAAGGACTGCATCTCCTACAGTCCTGTTCTGTCTGAACTAAAACAGCAACGAATAAGAACAAAAAGAAAGACTGATAGAAATATAGACATAATTTAGGAGAAGCAAAGTTCTGTTCTTTAAGGACTTCTTTTTTAACATCATCAGAGGAGATCATTCTGCCATTAGCATAGAAACAGTAAGACAAGGCAGAAAATTAAACAGTTCACAAGACCCGAATACCCCGGTTCCATTATTTGGATAGACTGGATCACACGTCTGCTGGATACTGGCATACTGTCATTACACTTGAAGAGACAAGTGGCCCATTATAGTGCTTCAAATTCTGAACATGTTTGGAACAACACAGAGGGAAAGAAGAAGTCACCATGACTCCAGCATCCACAATGGAGCAAGCACAATACGAAAGCACTTTATTTATTTATTTATTTATTTATTTATTTATTTATTTTTTAACATTTATTTATTTTTGAGACAGAGAGAGACAGAGCATGAACGGGGAGGGTCAGAGAGAGGGAGACACAGAATCTGAAACAGTCTCCAGGCTCTGAGCTGTCCGCACAGAGCTGGACGCGGGGCTCGAACTCACGGACCGCGAGATCATGACCTGAGCCGAAGTCGGCCGCCCAACCGACTGAGCCACCCAGGCGCCCCACGAAAGCACTTTAAATGCAGAGACTAAGCATGCATCAAACTCCTATATCCCAAGATTTCCATCTGTGATGAGATTCTCAGTCCATGTTTCACCATAAGACAACCAACCGGCTCCACTGCTCACTGATGGATCAGACGGAAGCTTCAGGCTGTGAGAGGTGAGTCCCCAGACATTGACTGAAAGTACGAACCCCCAAGACTCAGGAAAGACATGCCAGGTGTTCTCCTGGCCTTCATTTTGGGCTTGTTACCTAACCAGGGTCAATGGTTCCCCAATTCACAGAGTTACAGAGGCAATATCTGAAGTTATTTCCTGACTGCAGAAAAAAGCAGCAGCTTCTAGCAGGGCTTTTGTTAGGTGAGAACAAATTCTAGAGTGTGAATAATCCTGTGTGAAGGTTGTTCGTCATCTCTTCATAACCTGTGCGCTATGCAAGGAGCCAGAAACTGACTTGAGGCAAAAAAATCTTTTTTTTAATTAAAATTATTTTTAACAAGCCAAATGGAAAATCTATGGATTGTTCATCAATTCAAATAGCCGACAACCAAACGACAAAAGCCTTAAACCCTGCCTACCACATATATATGCACACAGTCACCCACATGGACACAAACACAAAACCATAGAACACTTAGGATATAAAACTAGACAATGTAGTAGGGTAGATGAGCTGGGGGGTAGTCGGTAATAAATGGAAGGTCCCTCCTTCCACCTTCCTTCCTAGTAATTTACCTCTTGTAACAACCAAAAATTGATGTCGACTCTGGTTACTTATGTATAATCACATTTACATATTAAACCATACAAAATCCTTCTCTCAGTACAAAATGGTGCTTATCACAAAATTTTTGTATGTCCTACCACCACTACCCATGATCTAAGGCACATTACAATGTATTTGCTTTCTTCGTGTCCTTCTCTGTGGAATCTTTTTTTCCCCCAGTATAGTTAACATACAGTGTTATATCAATTTCAGGTATGCAATATAAGGATTCAGGAATTCCATACATTACTCAGTGCTCATTGTGATAAGTGTACTCTTGGTCCCCTTCACCTATTTCACCCATCCCCCCATCTATCTCCCCTCTGATAACATCAGTTTGTTTTCTATAGTTAAGAGTCTGTTTTTCCTCTTGTCTCTTTTTTCCCTTTGTTTGGTTTTGTTTTGTTTCCTAAATCCCACATAAGAGTGAAATCATATGGTAATTTGTCTTTCTTGGAATGACTTATTTCACTTAACATGATACCCTGTAGATCCGTCCATGTTGTTGCAAATCTTAAAACAGTGTTCAACACAAAGGAGGCAAACCTCAGGTGTTCCTGAAGGAACAAAAACATGCAGGCATTTTTAGTTCTGGCTGTCTACATTAATATACATCCATATTCATCTTCTTTTTTCATCTCTCCTTGCACAATCTGAAGCAATTCTCTGTCCTAAGATTCCCACAAAGGGTCTTCATCTAATTACTACATTATAGTCAATCAGTAAATATTATCGGTCTCACTGAAGAATGAATGAATGACAAGTGTGTTATTCACCAGGTTGCAGCCAACCACTGCTGTTGCTCATTCTTCGCTTGACCTACCTACTCTCTTAAATGAATCAGGACTTGGATAATACGTAGGGTAAAGGGGAAGATTGGTCTGGGGGCCACAAAGTGTGGACCTGTGTATGCTCTGAGATACAAGTCAGAAATAAAAGGAAACCCAAAGGCAAAGCAAATCATCCATACAAATATCACTCAAAAAAAAGAGAGACACCCAGGAGAGGGATAAAAAGAGGAGAGCCAGGATCCAGGCAAGAGTGTTCCCAGCCAGAGTGCCTTCTGAGAAGGTAGAGAATGTGGCAGCTGCACCCTACAGGAGCCTGTGGCTCAACCCAAGTAGGGGCAGATGGTACACAAGTTCTCAGGGCAAAATGCAACACCAGTCACATAGGTAATGAAACACAGCTACTGATATGTCAATTAGAGCCACAAATTGAAATGCCTTGGAGTCGCACAAGTAATGTACCTGACTGAAGGAGGCTCGTGCAAGTAAATGTAGACTGACGGGACCCTGATGGGAAGAAAAGCTTGTGTCCTCAATTTTAAGTTTTTACAGCCTACAGTTTATGACTCCAGAAAAAAAACAAAAACAAAAACAAAAAAAATGCCAGACTATTTTTGAATTATAGAAATTTAACAATGATAATAATATGAAATAATATGAGTGGGAGAGTAAAATTCCAGTTCTGGTTCCCATACTAACTTCCAGTATGGCATTGCCAAACTGGTTTAGTCTTTACGGAATCATGGAAGACAAAAGTGGGATTCTAGCTTATTGATTATTCATCAGTAGGAAATGCTCCCTACGTGGCTCCACTCAGCTCCCCAGCATCATACTCCTCTATGGTTGTGCTTTGACAGCCCTCACTCCTGAGGTCTGCTATTCATACCCTGCTGCCACCAAAGTCCCTGTTCTGTCACTCCACAAACATAGCCTTAATAATTAATATTCAAGTGAGCCAAGGAAATCTGTTATTTCCCACGGATATGGTCCTGCAGAGAATAAGTTGAAAAGCACAGATTTAGACTAATTACCTAATTATGCAGGTAACAAAATAGGTATTCCAAGAAAGAAAATGACTTGCCCAGGGCTATGTAGGTAGTTCATGACAGAGTCACAACTAAATTCAGTTCTTTTAATTCACAGCCTTGTATTAAGATGACCTTAAAAGACCCTTTCAGAGATATGTCCATGAATATAACTATTAAGGGTTTTTCTTCTCTCCTCTCCTCTTCCCTCCCTCCCCTCCCGTTTTTCTTTCTTTTTCTTTCTTTCTTTCTTTCTTTCTTTCTTTCTTTCTTTCTTTCTTTCTTTCTTTCTTTCTTTCTTTCTTTCTTTCTTTCTTTCTTTCTTTCACTACACTCTTTCATGTATACACACACTAACACACAGGCACATAGACACATATAAGCATATAACTTTTTATTCTAAAAATGACTGTAAGGGGCGCCTGGGTGGCTCAGTCGGTTAAGTGTTCAACTTTGGCTCAGGTCATGATCTCACAGCTTGTGAGTTTGGGCCTGCGTCAGGCTCTTTGCTGACAGCTCAGAGCCTGGAGCCTGCTTCAGATTCTGTGTTTCCCTCTTTCTCTCTACTCCTCCACTGTTTATGCTCTGTCTCTCTCTCCTTCAAAAAGAAATAAACATTAAAAAAATTAAAATGACTGTAATTTTTATTCTTTCTTGGTTAGACCTTCTCATTGTGGGCATTTCCAATAGTCCAATATGCATGCTGCTTCCCTAAGGAATATAGAAACAATACACACAAAGAGTTTGCAGAGCAAAACAGAGAAAAACCACACATTTTAGAAATTACAAGCACAGCTATCAAACACGAGGAACACACAGAATATAAAGTTAATTGTGTGCATAGCTTGGAGGGACAGACAATTAAAATATTACAAGGACTAATTTAATTTCTCCAAAGAGGTTTCAAAAACATCTAACAGCACACATAAAATGCAAAAGAACAAAAGCCAAATTTGGTCTTTCCTCTTTTCTTTGACATTTTCAACACAACTTTGAAATTCAATATTTTAAAGTAGCATATACAGTTTTAAAACACATCAGAATAAATACTGATTGGATTCATCTTTTTCAAGAAATTGAAAGAATTAATTATCAGAAAAAAGAGAAACATTAAATTATTAAATAATTGTATATATAACATTATTTGAAAACAAAAGGGCATGGATGTGTGATTTAGTTTGGCACAAAAAAACACTTAGAATCATTGATTTTGTCACAAGAGGGAGCCCATGTTTTTCAATTAATTCAAACACATTGTGAATAAATGAAATGAAGATAATTTGAGCCTGATTAAATATGTAGCTATAAATTTTATAGCATAATCCATTATTGATAACAAAGTACAAATTAATATTAAAATTATCATCTCCTCTTCATTTCAGTTTATTTGGCTGAAGAATGAAAAAAATAACACTTAATGAATTATTTCCCAAATAAAACAAGATTTATGATATATAAGCGCAAATTAAGTCTGTACTACACATAGCTTTAATACAAAATTAAAACTTCAAACATATTGTTCGGGTAGTGTGCTAAAAAGGGTAGAGACCAGTCATTCTTGGTTCATAATTATGTACTAAATATCCTTCTAGATTATCTTAAATCTTTCTAGAACAGCTGGTGGGTAGATAGCAAACAAAAGGAAAATTACTGATTATCAAGTCCTGTACGTTCCTGAAAGATACTTAACTTCCATCAAACTGTAACATCTGTAAACAGAAGGACATTTAGCTATCTTCTAGCAGAGTTGTAAGAATTAATGAGATAGCCTGAAAACTTTAGGAACTGGCATTTGGTAACTTAATAAAAAAGTTTCCCTCTACACTTTGAGTAAATATTATACAAAGTTCCTTGATAATAAATATGTTTAAGTCTCTTTCATAAAAATAAACCCTTTCCTGATACCCAATTCCTTGCTACCCACTGACTTTCAGCACCTATTCTTTTTCAGTCTTAATTTCTCAAAAGATTAGCATCCATTGGCCACTATAATTCTTCACTCTACCAAAATCCCTTGCATTAACTTCCTGGTAAATTCAATCTACCAAAAATAAGGAACTTTTTTCAGTTTTTATTTTGCTAGGTCTTTTTGAAGCTTATCAGGCTTCTTCCTTCTTAAACTTACTTCTTCTCTCTGATTATTCTTTCTGTTTCTTCTATAAGCTCCTTTCTGATGATTGGTTATGTCCAGGGTTCAACCATGGACTCCCTGATTGTTTCATTTTATCTATGTCTCCAGAAATCTCATCTTCTTTCACAGTTTCACTACAACCTCTAGAAAGATAACACAGGTAGACAAATGGGTCTGCTAGAATGACCCATGGGTCTATCTAGCATCCAAATCTAACCCATTTCTCTTTTTTGCCAAAAATTCTCCCAGTTTGTCTTGGCTGGCTCACTTATTGTTGGCTCATGTGTGTTCACTTATGGTTGGCTCATATATATATATAATATATATGTAAATATTATATATATATACGTATATATATGTGTATATATATATACACATATATATACGTATATATATGATATATATACGTATATATATAATTTTAATTACTTATCCACAAAAAGGTAAGTAAGATAAAATATAAAATTCGACTTCTCTAGCTTCTGTTGCAAAACTAAAAAAAAAAATGAAACTACTGGCTTCTCACCATCAGCAATGAAGCAGACCTACACAGCATGTTTGCTTAGGTGTGGTCCATTTCCCCCAGTTCACCAGCATCCTCACCATTCTTTACCAAGTTGCTGGAATTGGAGGTCACTACTCATCATCAAATTTGAGTTATTTGATTTAGTAGGACAGAATTAAGGAGAAGGTAAAGCAGTTTTCATATCCAAGTCAATTACAAAAATGGAAAAACAGAACTAAACACAGGGCTGTGCAATTCAAGAAAAATTCAAAGAAAGATGTTTTGTGTCCAAAGAATCAACTGTTAGGGGATTAAGCCAACTGCTTCATTCAGTGTTGGCCTGGTTCTCATTGAGATTATGATCACAGAGCATAGCCTGAGCACCCACTCTGTTCCAGCAGGGAATGAAGGGTTTTATATGCAGACATTGAGGGAATATGCATGAAGCTCCTTGTATCCTAAGATCTTCATCTGTGATGGGATTCTCACTCCATGTTTCACCACAAGGCAACCAACCAGCTGTGCTGATTTACTGATGGATCAGACAGAGGCTGCACATTATGAGAGGTAAGTTCCCAAACATTAACTGAAAATAAAAATACCAGGACATGCTAGTTGTTCTTGTCTTCATTTTGGGCTATTTAACTAACTAGCATTAATGATTCCCCAATTTATAGAGTCATAGAGGAAATATTCCTTGAAGTTATTTCCTTATTGTAGAAGATCCTCTAATGTGCTTTATTAGATGGTACCATTTGCTTCCTCTGCAATGTTAGGCTTCTCAGCGAACCTCCCTAACTATGGGTTTCTCTTCTTTAAAGGAGGGTATTAATGTCCATCTCATAAAAGTTGCAGGGAGAACTAACCACATACTGTAGTACAGGCATACCTTGTTTTATGACACTTTGCTTTATGGTGCTTCAAAGATATTGTTTCTTCTAACAAATTAAAGGTTTCTGGCAACCCTGCGTTGAATGGGTCTACTAGTGCCATTTTTCCCACAACCTTTGCTCATTTTGTCTTTGTGTCATGTTATGGTAATTCTCACAATATTCGAAAATTTTTCAACTTTGTATTTGTTATGATGATCTGTAATCAGCGATTTTTTTTTAATGTTTATTTTTGAGAGAGAGAGAGTGAGAGCAGAGTGTGAATGGGGAAGGGGCAGAGAGAGAGGGAGACAGAATCTGAAGCAGGCTCCAGGCTCTGAGCTGACAGCACAGAGCCCAATGTGGGGCTCAAACTCACAGACTGCGAGATCATGACCTGAGCCAAAGTCAGATGCTTAACCGACTGAGCCACCCAGGGGCCACTGTGATCAGTGATCTTTGATATTACTATTGTAACTGCTTTGAAGTGCCACAAATTGCACCCATACAAGATGGCAAACTTAATGGATTAGTGTGTGTGTCCTCACTGCCTCACTGACCGGCTATTTCCCTGTCACTCTCCCTCTCTTCAGGTCTCCCTATTCCCTGAGACACAACAATATTGAAACCAGGTCAATGAATAATGCTACAATGGCCTCTAAATGTTCAAGGAAAGGAAGAGTCAATCAATGCAGCAAACTTCATTGTTTTCTTTTTGAAGAAATTGACACAGCCACCCCAACCTTCAGGAACCACTACTCTAATCAGACAGTAGCCATCAATACTCCCTACCAGCAAAAAGATTGTGACTCACTAAAAGCTCAGATAATGGTTAGCAATTTTTAGCAATAAAGTACTTTTTTTTAACATTTATTTAATTTTGAGAGAAAGAGAGAGAGAAAGCATTAGCAGGGGAGGGGCAAAGAGAGAGGGAGACAGAATCCAAAACAGGCTGTCAGCACACAGCCGGACACGGGGTTTGAACCCAGGAACTGTGAGATCATGACCTGAGCCAAAGTCGGATGCTCAACCGACTGAGCCACCCAGGTGCCCCAGTATTTGATTTATTGCAGTTATAGGGAACTGAACACACAGTATTTCCAACATAGACCTGTAACGTAATAATGTTAGCCAGCATATACTAAGTACTTAACCATGTGTCCATGATCTTCTTATCTTTGTAAGTATTAGCATGATTAGCCCTCACAGCAGCCTTATAAAGTATATGTATAGCCACCTCCCCTTACAGATGAGGAAACTTATGGGCAGAGAGGAAGGTCACACAGCAGAGGAGTCAGAACCAGTACTAGAAGCCAGCATTTTGACTCCACAAACCCAAGTACTATACACTTGACCAAAATAATATCCGGACTCCCACTCGGTAAGCGGTAGGTTTTAGGTATGTCTGTAGCATGACATACAAGTTCCTTAATGACCAAACATTGGCTGTTTTCTGTTATTCCCTGCCTTGATCTTTGCAATACAAAAACATGCATAGAGTATCCACCTCCCAAGCCTACATGCAAACACGCAGCTCAACACTTCTTGCCTCTGCAAATGCTCTCCTATAACAGGAAAGTCTCCTATTCATCTTTCAAAGTAGCCCAGAAATTACTGAGTCAACCTCTGTCTCTCTCCTTCTACAGGAGCTTCCATGGAAACTACCCCACCTTTGACAGGTAAGCATCTTGGAGTTAGGATCTTATTCAGTTTTATGTCCTCAGGGCATTTTATAGTTCTTGATATGTAGAAAGCAAGCAGAAATGTTGTCATATGAGGAATAAGGGAATGAACAAATAATACAAGCCTTATAAAGGTTTCGATACCGAGGAAAATAGATTCTATGTGCAGCATTTAAATTTGAAGCATTTAATTAGAATCAAATTGCAAGTGCTAAAATAAACTGATCCTAATTTAAAAGCAGAGTATCCATAAAATATTTTATCACTTAAATTTAGCTGTGTCATCACAATAATGTGTATTTATAGCTTTTTTTCATATTTATACAAAAAGAGTGTGGAAAAAATTTAAATTTAGAAGAGTTTGAAAAGTAAAACCACATAAGAGTAACAAACATCTCAAATGCATTTCTATAGCTTTTCCTACTTTTCTTTCTTTTTGCCTTCTTGCTGCTAATATCTACACATTCAGTGATATTCTCTTCTGTTTTAAATGGCAAGTGTTGAGGCATCTGGGTGGCTCAGTTGGTTAAGCACCCGACTCTTGACTTTTGGCTCAGGCTATGATCTCATAGTTTGCGAGTTCGAGCCCCACATTGGGCTCTCAGCTGACAGCGTGGAGCCTGCTTGGGATTTGATCTCCCTCTTTCTCTGCCCCTCCCTCGCTTACTCTCTATGTGTCTCTCAAGAACAAATAAACTTAAAAAGAAAATTTTAAATGGCAAATGTTTATAAAACAAATTTTTCCCTCATTATTTTAACAATGTTTACATTCAGTTCATTTTGAAGCAGTGCTCAGAGAAGCATATACCTATATCTGGCGGTGAGAAAAACATTTGGGTGTATTTTGATCCAGACAACAATTTTCAAAGTTAGCTGGAAATTGCTGTTTATGCCTAAGCATTTTAAGAACCCACACAAATGACTGCAGGAAAATTATAAGGACAAAAGTCAACACTTTAAGGACTCTAGTCACAGGCGAAATCTCATTTATCCTGAAAGGCCCCAATGCTTATAAGGTAATGTGAATTGTGAAGGGCCATGAGGTGGGGGCCTGAATTCGAAGACATTAAAAGAAAATACCAGAAAAATCTTATTTTTTGAATTCAAATAAACCCCTAAAATTTTATTAATATTCTGGATACTTAAATCATAATATGAAAGAATGCCAATTTAAGACAGCATAAATCTAAAGTTTTATTCAGTTTGCACTGCTTTTTTTTCTCTTTTCTCAGTTTTTCTATTTTCTGCAGCTCACCATTCTACCTACTCCATAGATCTGATTATATTAGTGTCCATGTTTAAGGGTTCTAAAACAAACTAGAAAAGAATAAATATTATTGCAGTTAGCTCAAAAATGAGGTAATTTTGAATCTCCACATCAGATCCTTCAAAGCCCTCTTCTGCTCTATTGTCATAAACATCACAACCACTTTTGTAATCTGTATTGGCCAACTACAAAATTCACTCATTCAATTGCCAGACTGGACTATGGCCTCTCTCCTAAATACACCTAGGCTTGAATTCAGGGGTCCACCTCAGCAACTCCGATAAATTATGAGCAACACGAAGACAGGGACATTTCTTATAAAAGTTTGACTTTTCAGAGATCTCACAGTGCCTTATAAAACCCCTAGAAAATGAAATTAAATAAAGCTTCTTCCCCTGAAAAGTCTGAAGAAAGGAGAAAATATAAAAATCTCTTAAAATGTATAAATTTGTAATTCAAACTTAGTTTGAAGACTGTTTTACATGCTTAAAGAAAAAAATGCTTGAAGAAAAAATATTTTTTTCTTACTTAAAAAAATCATCACATAGATAATTATAGGAATTTCAAAGCATGTAAACAAATAGACAAAGTCCTGATAATACTAAGTGGATGATAAAAAACGTGGAGCAATTAAAACTCATTTACATTTAGTGAAAATGCAAAATGACAAAAGTATTTTAGAAAATAGTTTGTGTGTGTGTGTGTGTGTGTGTGTGTGTGTGTGTGTGTGTGTGTGTGTTTTAATGTTTGTTTATTTTTAGAGAGAGAGAGAGCACAGGCAAAGTTGAGAGAGAGAAAGGGAGAGAATCCTAAGCAGGGTCAGTGCTGTCAGCACCAAGCCCGATGAGGGGTTCAAACTCACAAACTATGAGGTCGTAACCTGAGCCAAAATCAAGAGTCAGACGCGTAACTGACTGAGCTACCCAGGCACCCCAGAAAGTAGTGTTTTTTTATACTGTTAACATGCACTCACCACATGACCCAGTCACCCCACTCTTAGAGATTTAAGCAAGTTAAATGAAACCTCTGTTCACCTAAAAGCCTATATGTACGTATTTATAGTACCTTGGTTCATAATTGCTCAGAACTGGAAAAAACTCAAATATCCCTCAGTCAGGAATGTATAAACACACTGTGGCATATCCATAGAGTGGAATGCTACTCAACATAAAAAGGAAGGGATTCTTGGGGCGCCTCGGTGGCTCAGTTGGTTAAGTGCCTGACTCTTGAGTTCAACTTAGGTCATGATCTCTGGGTTGGTGAGTTAAAGACCCACATCCAGCTCTGTGCTTATATCCCAGAGCCTACTTTGGATCCTCTGTCTTCCTCTTTCTGCCCCTCCACCCAACCCCCCCCCCCAAAAAAAATGAATAAATGTTAAAAAAGAAAAGGAAGGGACTTTTGATACATGGAACTAAATGAATCAATCTCAAATGTTAAGTGAAAGAAGAAGCAAGCCTTAAAAAAGACTACATATGTAATACTATAAGGCCATAAAATTGATTGGTCTTTGCCAGGGGCTTGCGAATAGAGTAAATTAATTATGAGAGTCGCTACATGAGAGTCGATACATACAAGAGCTTGCCATGTTCCGCTATGTTAGAAGGTGAAAGAGGGACAGTAAAGTATCCCTCAGACTGAGAAAGCACTTTGAGACTGAAAAACAAATAAAGCCACACCATAATTTACATAGTTTTATTTAGGGTAAAAACTGACAGGGGGATCAGATGAACAGGAGAGTCCTCTGCAAAGTCCAGAAATTAACCCACAGTCTTATACAGTGAAGGGTAGTTATCTAAAGTGGCACCATCTGTGTGTGCCAGAAAGGATATCAGAACAAGCCTTCCAGGATTCCAATCAGGGCATACATTAACCTCCATGGGGCCTAGAGCTGGCAGTCCAGAGGGAGATCATGGTGGACTGGACATGAACAAGACGGAGGGCCAAAGATGGAATCAGTATTGTAAGCACTCCTACAAACTACACTATTCAACTCCTCGAAAACAATCCTATATGAGGTTGAAACTATCTTTATCTCCTTTTCTCAGAAGACATGGAGGTTTAAAAAAGCCAGAATTTGAAGTCAGGCTCTTGCTGTTAATCAATTAACTATTCTGTCTCTCTCAGAGGAGGGACATATCAAAATTTTAGAAGTCATAAGAGAGAGATTACTGTGACCATTAACAAATACTTTTTTTTAACCCCCAAAGAAAGTATGCATACAAAGGTATGAAAATAAATTTCATTAGTGTTGGCCAACTGAATACTCCAATATTATTACCTACCTAAAACTCTAATATCGAAAATCACTTATATATGATATGCTGTAAATACTTTCTCTCATAAAATTTCAGAGTAAGTTACCATATTTTACTTTAATTATGATTTACAAACAAAAAATTATATAACTTAGAGATATTATGAATTAATAGTGATTCTATTATATTACTGTACTGATTTAAAATTTATTTCTGAAAGTAATTATGACTGCACATATCATTATGCTTTACACTACATTAGAAAGTTTGAAATTTGGCCAGTGAAGATTATTGGTACGCATGAGTGAAGGATTGGCAAGTATAAATCCCACATAGCCAATCAAATGATTTTTTAATTTCAAAGAAATCCAAATATTAACACATTTTCAAACACATTTATCTTAGGTGTGACCATAAGAATCTGACAAGTTATTAAATGTGGTTGAAGAAAATACTAGTATAGTTCTCTGTGTCTTATCATTAAAATCATAAACATGAATCAAATGGAAGCTATAATCAAAACAAAATCACATATATATATGAAAAACAAGATACCAGTCCCAGTCTAGCCTCCATGGTGCAGAATGAAATAGGTGAAAGTTCTGAAATCAGAACTACAGATGACAAAAATAGCTTATAGGTACCAGAACCCCTCATAAAGGATGATATTAAAAAAATAAACTAAAACAACACTTAGATCAACATGCACATTGAGACAGTCTTATAGCATGGTGCAACTGCTTGTACTATATGTAACCTAGGCTTGAAATTAGCATTTAATCAAGTTGGTCACCTCTAGACATATCCCCTAGGTCATATAAAACAAGGACATCCTTACCAGGACAGTGTGGAGGACACATTAGAGAAAAAAGAGCAAGTTGGAATAAAAATGACTCCTATTACTGCTGGAAGGACATTATTAATCCACACTTCAGAGAAGGAATCACGCTTTCTATCCAATCCTACATCTCCATGAGAAGGACAGCTCTAAGGGAGTGAGTCTGGGGGATACTGTGCAAAGAGGAAGTAGAAAAGACTGGCTCCTGGACTGAAAACACAGTTCAATGCCAAGTTTTCAGGAGTGAAGAAAAGACCAGTCCTAGAACTATGGACTAATAGGTCTCAGGAAAGACAGGCTGGCCTCAGTCTCTCTGGTGAGTATGATGGAAATATTCCTGAATATCCTATTCCTGAGGAACAAAGAAAACGTAGGGTCTATGATATTCTGAGATAAAAATAGCAAGATCTAAGTAAAGCACATCGTATGACCCGATCTCATATTATGGGGGGCGGGGGGGAATAGTATAAAGTAATTACAGTACCTGACTAATTTATTTATATTAATGTACATATGTATCTGGAGTCAATTAAAAATCCCGTTTAAAAAGAGACTTTATTCTATTTTCTCTGAAAATTCTGAAAAATACAAATTATTTCATATCCTTCTTTTCAGATAATGTCTGATGGGAATCAATATACTTACCACCATAAATCTGTACTTTGAGGAAAAAAAATTCATCTAAGACTTGTAACATCTCTACTACTAAGAGTGATAATGTTATGTCTATACTAGGTATTTTTTAAAGAAGGGAATCACATCTCTTCTCACATACAGAAATAACTTTGAGTTACATATAGCTATGAATTCTAATATCTGTGTGGGCTACTAAGCTATAGTACAGAGAGAAATAATCACAGATTCCTAGAATCACAGAATCCTAAACATCAAAGAATGTAAAAGCTTTCTTTTTCTAGCCGTTTTTCTTACTCTTCAAAGTTCCTCAGATGGGAACTGTGCATCCTTTAAGAGACTAATATCCTTTCAATCCATCTAAAATCCAATTGGGGCAACTGAAGAGGTCATGTCATATTCTTGGAATAGCTGTATTAGTGTCTTCAGAATATCAGTTCATTTTCTTCCCATTCATTACTTTCTAAATATTATTTCTTGACATATTAGAGATTACCACCATGAAATCAAAATATATATTTCCAGTGTCAGGTCAGGTATTTCAACAAAATAAACAACAAAAACAAAATCTCAAATCTCTCAAATAAGTATACATGTTCTTTTCTTAACTTAAGAAAATTATCAGGTAAAGAAACAATTCTATCGTTAATATACTTTGACTCTTATTGGAATGGTACATTCATTTTAAAAAAATATGTTAGCTACCCATATAGATCCTACATTCAAATGTTTCACAGGGCTTTCTAGTTAGGTAGATCCTCAGCTAAAAATCTGTACAGACACAAGCTTTTTCTAACGTCTTCAGTTTTGAGCTGAATGGTGCCACCCATTCATGCATTAAAGACTTAACACCCAGGACTTCAAAATGGGACTACATTTGGAGACTAGGTCATCACAGAGGTAATTCAATTAAAATGAGGTCATTTGGGTGGTCCCTAATCCAGTATGATTGGTGTCCTTATGAAAAGAGGAAATGTAAGAACACAGAAGTTGTTCATCTATCAGCCAAGCAGAGAAGCCTAGGAAGAAGAAACCAATCCTCCTGCCAACATGCTGATCTCAGAGTTCTGGCCTCCAGAACCGTGAGGCGATAAATTTCTGTTATTTTAGGCCACGCAGTCTGGTAGTTTGTTATGGCAGCCCTAGCAAACTAATATACCTTCCGGCAACGTTCTTGAGAACAGAAGACACCATTAAGCTGAACAATGGAGGTCCCCACGTACAAATACCTGATATGAACGCCACAGATCGAAAAAAAAATTGTTCTTGTCATGATATAAAATTTAAAAAATATGTATTTTGCACCATGTATAATCATCATCCTTTTTTAGGTGTTACGTATTACACAGAAGTATAAAATATAATACCTTCACTGTAAGAATTTATGATCTAAACACAGACAGAAAGTAACATCTATGAAATAAAAATAAATACTACACGGCAGTTACAGACCTAAGTGCTCACCTGCGTGCTATCAATTATAAGTGCTATAGGAATTATGAATGGCAAGTTCTGGGTACATTTGCTACTTGACTGAAAGGAAAAGAAACACCTATATCTACAGAGATAAATATCTGTCTCCTGATGGGAGTATACAAAATCCAAGGTTTTATAGAGTTTTAGCTTTAGAAAATGCTATATAGGAAGAGTTTGTTTGTTTTTAAAGATTTCCATAAACACAGATTCCTATGCTACTAAACTCTAAAAAGATTAGACCAAATATTTACTGAGTGATTATTATACCTGACACTTTTCTCACAATTTTATGTAAATATCATGTAAGTATATTAGTTTACTGAAGTCACCTTAACAACAACAACAAAACTCCACAAACCAACAAATCTAGGGTGGCTTAAAACAACAGAAATTTATTGCCTCAGTTCTGGACGTTAGAAGTCCCAAATCAACATGTCAGCAGGGCCATGCTCCCTTTGAGACTCTGAGCCTCTGTTTTTCTCTTTTTCGCTTCTGGTGGTGAGCCACAATCTGCTTTGTAACTCCATCTCTGCCTCCACCTTCACACGGCATTTTCCCTTGTATGCTCACATCACCTTCTTATTAAAGATAGTTGTATTTGATTTAGGGTCCAATCTACTCCACTATGACATCATTTAAACTAACTGTATCTGCAATGACCCCATTCCTAAATAAGGTCACATTCTGAGGTACTGGGAATTAGGATTTCAACATGTCTCTTTGGGAGACATGATTCAACATATAGTTCAACACAATTCAACTGGATAGGTAGGTGACAGATGATAGTTTTTTTTTAATAGATTGATTTTTAAAGAATTTTAGTGTGTTATAGGTGGTGGGTATAAGGTATATTATATTGGTCAAGTATATACAGTACTTTTATAATGGGAAAAGATAGGATAAAATAGGCAGACCTAAGGTCCTTGGGTGGGGAAAAACACATATTTTGGAACAATGCTGGGGGTGTCTGACCACAGCAAACCCCCTCAGGCTGAAGGTTCCTCTTAAGAATGTAACAGACATCACCTACCCCTCTTCAAGGGTAGTTTCCCTCAGGAATTTGACATAAGACCTAGGAATGGCCATAGACCATCCCTCACACAATGGAAATGAGCCAATCAGGAATGGACAACCCAGAACCTAGAGTTATCCAGCCAATAAGGGAAGACCCTGAGAAGGAACAAGGGGGAAGGGGAGGGATGAAGAAGGGCTGACCAGAACCTTATAAAACAAGGACCCTTGCCTATAGTCCTTGGGCATTCATTTTCCAATGCCCCCTCTCTGTAAAGACATGTTTCCTACTATTCTTATTATACTCTAATAAACTTTTGCCTGCTGCTCATTTTGTGTCCACCTCTTCATTCTTTGAAGTGGAAAGACAACGACTCCCAGGTATTGTGGTAAAAAGAAAACCCCGGAACATTTCATTTTGTGGAACAAAAATGTCCGGCTTCCAACACTGGTTCTGACACTGTTTTTGCTGGGTTATCTATCCCTAATGGATGGGTGCCCATCCGCTTCCTCATCTGTACAAGGGGTGGCCATATAGCTGTAGTTTATAAGGCTGCTGTGATGACTAATTATGCCAATGCCTGTAAAGATGAGAAGATCGTGGACATATTGTTAAGCACTCAGAATAAGCCAGCTACCCTTATTACATTACTATATTGGTAGGTTAATTCTCCCAGTCATTTTTATGAGCTGAGTGTGAATGTAATGCCTTACTTTATGGAAGAGAAACTCATACTCAAGGAGGGTAGCTGACAGGCCTAACATCACACAGGAAGTTAATGGGACATCTTGGAATCCAGCTGGGTGACTCTGGAGCTCACACACTACCTGCTGTTGCATGTTACCTCGATGGTGTGGCAGGCATTGTCCCGTCTCAGGAGATAGTAAGAAATAAGTTACAGAAGGAATAAGTTACATTACGTTAGAGGAATATTTTCCACATCACCATAACATGCTTTGAAAGTTAGCAAGCAATTTACACATTTTTACCCATATATTCTAAATCTATCTAATGAGGAAATTTTAAAATAAGTAAGCTTGCAATATTAAAAAATTCAAAATGATTATTCATAATTTTATTTTAAAAAGGACATCCATGTCTTGTGTTAACATGGCTTTTTCCATAGCCAGATTATTTTTATTTTATAACCTCAGATTTTTTTTTTGATAGATAAGAAAGCACAAGCATATTCTTTGAGAAAAAGAGAAACTGTATTTGAATGTTTGCTTCAAATGAGTAACTCTCTAATGCTGTTATTTATGCACCCGAACCCTGACCTGGAATGACAGTTCATAGATAAAACATGAAGCTTTTAATTTCTAAAAATTTCTTTTCTGAAAATCCTTTCATGAGATAAATTCAAATTTTACACTGGAGTAAACCACTGACATACACTGGTCTTCTCACAGTGGTTCTTATTGTCTCTATAAAAAGCTAGGTCTCAGGTGGAGAAGAAGAATGATTTTCTAGTCCTTACATATTACCACTTTGTAAATGACTTTCTTTCCTCTCTTTGAACAAAAAGAAGAGTTCATTTGCATTTGAACTCAACAACAGAGTATAGAAATGAAAAGAATGTCCAGAAAGCAATGAATATTCCCCCAAGACAAAATTGTTTTCAAATATAACTAATGCTTAAAACATATGACTGTATGACAAAGGGATAGAAATGATTTTGAGTCACAGAACTGGATTGAAATCCTAGCTATAGTGTCCCTGAGAAATTTTTTTATCACTATCTGGGTTTTCTATTCTCTCATTGTAAAAATAAGGAAAAGGTTATTGTGAAGAATACATTAAATTTATGATTAAGGTAACTAGTGAATTGTCTAGCACAAAGAACGCACTCAAAACATGTTCCTTCTGTGGCAAATCTAACAAGGATAAGTGGAAATCTATGTTGTAAATCTCCGTGAAAACTGGGACAATTTGTTTAGTGAACTCTCCTGGAAATCTATGTTCTGTCTTTGGTTGTTTCCTCCTGCTTTTTTTAGAGCAAAACCCTAAAATTTGGGGTGAGGACAATATATGTTATTTACCTGAAGGTAAATACCGAACGAAGGTAATAGTTTTGCCCATGTTCATGACATATAAGAATAGTGGGTAGGTACTGTTGAAAAGAAGGCTAGGGCACATGTCTGAAAATCTATTTGCCTGCAAATACAATGTTTTACTTACAAATTGTTATGGGAAATTTAACTGGAGATTTTAAGAGGCCAATAGTCAGCCTTCCCCCCCCCCCCACCCACCTCAGATACCCAAGCCTCTCCTATCACATCAAAATAGTGTTTAAATGCTTGCTGTGCATCAGCCACTCTATTTACATGAAGGTTTGGGGACACAGATATCTTCTAACATTTAAGACTGGCAATTCAACTGCCTTAGAGGTACACATGTGAAACAAACTAAAAATAGAGATGTATACCTGTCCACATCTATTTTCCATACAGAAGTATAATGTAGCCTTTGGGGGAAAATGTTGTCTTCTTTTCCTCTAAAAGCATTTAAAAGGTCTCATTTATTTCAGTCCTCATTTAGGATATTGGTCCAAAATGCACTGGGACTTTATTCAACAAAAGAATAAAGATCAAAACTACAGCTACAATATCAGGTTTTTAAAGATGTCAAATCTCAACAGCACTAAACCGGTTCTTCATTGTTCCTTATGTTATTCTTATTTTGTAAGTACTCAAACAGCCTGTGCAATTCTTCACTGCTTCTTTTCTGCAATGATTTCCTTTTCAATGATTTAAGCAGTCTATTCTCCAAAGCAATGCTCAGAAATCCAATTACCATTCCAACACCACGCTTTTGTAAGCCCGGAGCATTAAACCATAGAATATGCTTCCTCTTGCCCCTTCCTTACACCTCTCACTCAAGAACTCTGCATTTTCCTATCAAAAAAGGTTTTGGTTTTGTTTCGCTTTGCTAGGCTTTCTTTGGATAAGGAAAAGTGGCCATAAATTACCTTAAAACAAACAGAAAAAAAAAAAGCATAAATCCTTCATGTGGAAATAAGTCCAAGGGAATATATAAAAGAAGAAAAAATAAACAATAAGTTGTTTCTCGTTTAAAACAGTGTTTGTCTATCTTACCTTAAAGGTGGTTTATGGATTATAAATTGCAATGCATTAATAAGCGTAAGTAATTTCTTCCACATTTTACTTCTAGTTTGTCAGATAAATGAGGAAATTTAAAGTAGAGGGTCCCATGGTAATTATATAATAAAAGGTAATTTCCTATTTATGTATGTTTTTGTTCTAAGTTCATTCATCTCACGAATATATTGTATGTGTGTTTCTATGTGAGCTTGTATGTGTGAGAAAATAAAGGATAGAAAATGATAGAGATATTATAGTAAAATTTCTAAGTTAATTTCTGGAAGCAATAGGAAAAGGCACTGACAAAAGGTCAAGGAAGGAGATAAATCTTTAATGAATTAAGGCTGACTAAATCCATTTAGAACAAGAACTCTGTGTTTAAGATTTCCTTTAACCATGAGCCATTTCTGACCAGCTGTACTCTAAAAAAGACAAAAGAATGTAAATCATCTAAACTCTAAATATGAACTGAAACCAATTTTTCAAAGCCCAAGTTAGAAGGAAGCCAAGACACGTGTGGAAGTGATGGAAATCTTCTGAACACAGAGTAAAAAGCCCTTATGATCAATGACCATCTGGCCACCTGGAAATCTTTTTAGTCTGACATTGGCTTTGGGAAAGAAAAATATGTTAAAATAATTAAGAGACTATAATTAATAAATTAAGAATTTATATATTCTACAGAACTCTTCGCAAAATAATGTCAATATTAACTTAAAATATATTGAACTGCTTTATGTGTGTATATATTTATATATATTAATATATTATATATTTATATGTATGCTTTTATATACATTTAAATACATACATACATATGTGTACATACAAAGTGGAGAGAAAACCTGGGAAGACAAATAATAAATAAGGCTGAAGCACAGGATATGTAAGAGCAGAGAGCAGAAAATGACATTAAAGACTTGACTGTGAAAAGTCTTTTGTGTAAATATGTTGGGCATCATTCTGTAAGGTCAGTGTTACCTCAAAATAAGGTTTTTGGAGCAGCGGCAATAGAGAAACACAGAGTGCTTAATTAAAATGCAAACTATGGGGGCAAGCTCAGAATCTAAATTTGTAGAATGTATTCTAGAAATCATTATTTTTCCAAGTTCCCCAGATGCTTCTGGGGATGTTTACATTTGAGAGCCTCTCCCAGATAAAGCATAACAGGGACACAGCATCATCGGTTCTGCTCTATACAAAGAAGACTGGAGTCAGTGAGAATAGACTAGAGAGGCTGAGGCAAAAAGCTGGAAGTCTAGTTGAGAGGCTATTCCAGAGCTAAGGCAAATGATGATATATGGCCTTGTGTTAAAATGCTTTTTTGACACTAGGTCTTCTCCATATACTCATGGTTCTTTTCCATTTTGAATTTCTGAGTCGATACCCCTTCTTTGGTTTTAACTTATTAAATGGGCCTTTAAAATTAGTAAAATGATCCTGAATCTCAGTTCAAGGACATATTTGGGGAGATTTTCAGCCAGAGATGAAGTAAAAGGATATACTGGCTTTCTTTATACTTTGGGTAATATATGTACATGTTTTTCCTATATCCAGTGTCCCCAGAGACACGGCATAGATGTTGCAATGGTAGCAACCAAATCCAGATTAACTGTCACCTCAAATTCTGTCAGTTACTGACAAGCACCACACACACACACACACACACACACACACACACACACACACAAACACACCTTGCTTCCTAACAACTGATGCTGCAATTAGATCCTACTGTTGGGCTGATCAAGTTTCTAGAGATCCTTTGGAGTGACAATGGTCCAATGGAGTTAGGATTAGATATCAACTTTGATAATTACCTGGAAAGAAAAGTTTAGAATTGTTTGCTACTTTGCAAAATTAGGCAAGGAGCTATTCGAAGAACATATAAAAGTTAATATCATAAATTTGTGTTAGTGGTTCTAATGGGCCTCTCACAATGGGACCAGAAAAGTAAATTATTAGATTCAGGCAGGTCTGAAAAACAACGGTATAGGAGCAGAACAGAGTAAAGGAGTTAAAAGTACTAGACAGACACTGAATTCCGGACAGAACAAAGGAAGCAAATTCAGAAATGATGACAAAGAGTAAGTTTGTAAAGCACAATGGAGTTAATGGACATTTGTACTAAAGGGGTCAAGGAAGTGTAAGGGGCCCTAGTGATGGTGTAAATTATGGTCAACAGAAAAACAAGGAGGCACAAAGCAAAGTTGTCCATGAATCTATAAGAGAGCCACAAGAATAAGTAAAACAACATGGCTGGTGAGCATTAGCCACAGAGAAGGGGGTGGGGGCTGGACTAAAAAGCTGGAAAATAGCAATGGGAATTGAGATGCTCACGATATCTTCTTTGCACTTCAACATTTCCACATGTGGAGATATCAGAAATCAGAAATCATAGATGCCACCATGAAGGGCAGTGAAGGAAATGATGTATAAAGGAGAGACCCAGGTTGTACCTGGCTCAAAAGAATGTTGGAAATTGTCAAGAAGACATATGCCTGTGTGGCTCAGTCGGTTAGGCGTCCAACTTCAATTCAGGTCATAATCTCACAGCTCGTGGGTTTGAGCCCTGTGTTAGGCTCTGTGCTGACAGCTCAGAGACTGAAGTCTACTTCAGATTCTGTATCTCAGTCTCTCTCTGCCTCTCCCCCACTTGCACTCTCTCTTTCTCTCTCTCAAAAAAAAACAAACATTTAAAAAAATTTTTAATAAGATTTTAAGGCAATGGAAGGGAGGCCTACTTAAGATTGAAGGAGGTTGCAGGTGATAAAATGGAAAGGCTAAAAGATACTAGTAGTATGAGAGAGGTAAGGAGATGAAGGAGGCAAGTGCTTGGTTTCTGCAGGGAGACAGAAAGACATCGAATTCACTAAATTTTAATGGAATTACATCAAAACTAGAAAACTAAATACAGGGTCCTACTTATATTGATGTGAATGTAGGTTTTAGTTAAGTACTAAATGTGGGGTTTATAGACTCAACTGAATTCTAGCAACAGAATGATTCATTTCTATTGGGGAAGGGAGACTTGGGATCAGAATTTTCCCTGTTCTACTAAAATTATTCTAGTTGGACACCAGCAGTTCTGGACAGCATGCAAATTAAGTTGTTATTAAGCATTTACAATAGTAACTAACACTTATTGAGTGTCTAATATGTGCCAAGGATTGTGCTGTGTTTCATAGAGATTACAAAATTTTATTCCCACAAGAAACCTATGACAAAAGCTTTACTATTACTTCCATCTCCTAGATGAGGAAGCAGATATATAGGAAGAGGTTAAATAATGTGCTCAAAAGTCCCACAATCAGTAAATCACAGAGTCGAAATTCAAACCCAACCATCTGACTCCAGACTCCATATTTTTAATCACCATGCTGTATGAGGATGTCTCTATCAGACACTATAGATCTTGTCAAGTGTGAGCACTTATGGGACTGTAATCAGAATATGGAGAGGTCAGCAATTACTTTGTGCCAGGAAAACTAAAGCATGCATTACACGATAAATTTCCATTCCTATATTTTCTTTAGACCGTTTGATCATTCCCCTGTTCAGCCACTTAGGGAAAAAAGAGGTCTTTATTTCTTCAAGAAGGCGCTTTTATTGCAAAAAAAGAGATACAGAGAGATACATAGAGAGAGGGAGGGAAATAACAGAATGGAAAAAGAAAGTTCTGGGCTTTTGATTTCCAAAAGCTGAGGTTCTGAGATAATCAACAGAATTTTTAAAACAGTGTTCGGATTTTAATATTCTACTAGTTGAAAACTACTGGGAGTTGTCCGTAATAGGGAATAAAAGAAAGAATTGGAGAGGGGAGCTATATCAATATAAATATGAGATGTGTATCTAATGTGGAACCTTTGTTGTGCTCGTGTCCTCTCTCCTAAGGTAATGTTATGATATTTAAATGTCCAGCATAGAGGGAATCCTACCCCCTTCGCAATTTGGTATGTTCCCTACTCAACTATGCAGTGAGAATAATAGAGATGACTATAGTCGTGGCAATGAGGACTGTGAAAAACTGAGTCCACTCAGGAAAGTACACCATAGAGAAAAAAAAACCAAGACAATGGAAGACTGACTGTCTCCATGTGCTTTTATGACACTATGTTAACCTCTTAAATATAGCTGCAACCCCAGAGAAAAATAGTGTCAACATCAAAAGAAATTAGCTCATGCTCTATAAGAAGGTGTTGCCAGCATATTTTTCTCTATCTACCAAATACTGAGGATCCTAACTTTGACTTTTCAATTTCTACCCTCCAAAGAGGTCCTTGCTTTGCCAAAGTCGTTCTCGATTTCAGGCTTTGGGCAAGAAGAATCAGGAAGAACAGACTTACTTCATATTTTTGGAACATCAACAAAAGGACTTCAAGAGTCTCCAACAGTACTTCTAAAAATGTTCTTCCCACCGCCACCCCCATCTCCTAACCAATACACATATTACAGCTATTCCTACACTCTCTCAGAAGCCGCCTCAAATGCATCTTGTTTCCTCTTTTTTTGTTCTAGTTTTTGTACACTAATTACCTATCATTCAGCCAGACATAGCATAGATAATCTATAAATATTATTTCCACTTTGAAAAGGAATAAGAGAGAAAGAGAAGTAGTAAAAATGTTGGCTGGTTACTTGATAGCTTATTGCTCTATAGCAAGAAATTGTGCAAAACAGTATCAAAGAAGGCTGTGCTCTCCTAAAGTATGTATTCAAAAGAATTTTCTCTGTACTTGGTCTAAGAATTGAGTAAACAGTATTGACTTTCATTTTAGATAGGCAGGCCATAAAATTTATCATCCAAGCTAGAACACATTTAAGAGTAAAAAGATGACTGCTAATACTTTAGTCTAGACAACTATAGCACCCAAATATTTATAGCAACATTATCAACAATAGCCAAATTATGGAAAAAGCCCAATGTCCATCAACTGATGAATGGATAAAGGAGATGCAGTACACACACACACACACACACACACACACACACACACACTGGAATATTACTCAGCCACCAAAAAGAATGAAATGTTGCCATTTGCAACAACACGGATAGAGCTATAGAGTACTAGAGTGTTATGTTAAGTGAAATAAGTCAGTCAGAGAATGACAAATACCATATGATTTCACTCATATGTGGAATTTAAGAAACAAAACAGGGGTGCCTGGGTGGCTCAGTCGGTTGAGCAGCCGACTCTGGCTCATAGTCCGTAAGTTTGAGCCCCACGTCAGGCTCCATGCCAACGGCTCAGGGCCTGGAGCCTGCTTCAGATTATGTGTCCCCTCTCTCTCCGACCCAACCCTGCTTGTGCTCTGTCTTTCTCTGTCTTTCAAAAATGAATAAACATAAAATTTTTTTTAAATAAAAAAAGAGGGGCGCCTGGGTGGCTCAGTCGGTTAAGCGTCCAACTTCGGTTCAGGTAATGATCTCACAGTCCGTGAGTTCGAGCCCCGCGTCAGGCTCTGTGCTGACAGCTCAGAGCCTGGAGCCTGTTTCAGATTCTGGGTCTCCCTCTCTCTCTGACCCTCCCCCGTTCATGCTCTGAATCTCTCTGTCTCAAAAATAAATAAACGTTAAAAATTTTTTTAAAAAATTAAATAAAAAAAGAAACAAAACAGATAAATATAGGGAAAAAAAGAGAGAGGCAAACCATAAAATAGATTCTTAATGATAGAGAACAAACTGAGGGTTGCCGGAGGGGAGGTGGGCACAGGGATGGGTTAAATAAGTGGTGGGTATCAAGAAGGGTAATTGTGATGAGCACAGGGTATTATATATTAGTGACAAATCACTAAATTCAACACATGAAACTAATACTGTATTGTATGTTAACTAGCTGGAATTTAAATTAAAACTTGGAAAAAATAAGAAGAAATTACGTTAAAAAAAAAAGCTAAGTGCACACTGGGACTGTTACACTAGGGTGAATTAGGTGAATGGTCACCTTAGTTTTTGAGGACCTTCAACAAAACTGAACTCTTACAAATTCAATATATCTCCTACACAGAGGTAAGAGTAATCCTGTAATAAAATATATGAAGGGCACCTGGGTAGCTCAGTTGGTTAAATGACTGACTCTTGATTTCAGCTCAGGTCATGGTCTCAATGTTTATGGGTTTGAGCCCTGCCTTGGGCCTTGCACGGACAGTGCAAAACCTGCTTGGGATTCTCTCTCTGTCTCTCCCCTGCTCTCCCTTCCTCTCTCTCTCTCTCTCTCAAAAAATAAACAAAAATAATTTAAATATATGAAACATGGTTCCAGTTAATACTTACAAAAATCCACTTGCCACTTTCCCTTTTTTTCTTTTAGATCGTTAAGAATACCAAGTCTTTGCATTCATTCTTATCTCTTCAGGCAACAACCATCACCTATCCTCTCTGCCTATTTAATGTCTATCATTTGGAACTTGCTTAAAAGCCATCTTCTCAGGGAAGCCATACCTGCCCCTGGTCCTCCATCCAGCCCCACTCCTGCCACAGACCACATTGGCTCTCTTGGTTATTGCACTTATCACAGGCCGAATTCTATTTTTATTTTCGTAATATTTAACGTCAGTCTTTACCAGTAGTTCTTATGTGTAATGAGGACCATGAGGTATAATTTTTATAACTATACAATGAGGTATAACTTTGCTTATCTTTGTATTGCCAGCTCCTAAGTTGCATTTTGGTTCACCAATACTTAATAAATACTGACTCAATAAAAAGTTAAGTGGATAAATGAAGAATAGGAGTTTCTTTCATTATCAAAGGGGGATAATTACATAAGAAATCTCAAAGTGCCTATAAGCAGTAAACGTATAGGATACAAAGATACCTAAAAAATTATTTAATTCATCTTTAAATGATACATAATCATTCACTTTTGCTGGCATTAAACAAGTCTGACCTTGGTATCCTAGAGTATTAACAGGTATGTTAGTGGTATAGCACTTTTTGAATAAATGAAAAAATGAGAAGGAAGTGTGGTAATAACAGAATTGACGACTTTCTATAAATATACACACAAAAATTCTAAACACACATATCAAAATTAAGTAAGTAATACTGCCATGGCAACAGAGTAATTTATGTTTGCTAATTATACAAAAATATTAATTTTTCGTGTCTAGATGTGGTCTGTACATAAGGCCACAGTACCTGTATGACACAGAGTAATTTAAGAATTTAGTCAGAATTTTAGAATTTTAGAATTTCAGCATGAGCTGCTGGATCCAGGCAAGAAAACTTAAAAAAAAATAGAGACAATATGATATAGTGAATGGTACCAATTGGCTTAAATCTGATTCCAGTTCTGCAAGTAAGAAATCATGTGAACCCTTATTACCTTTCTGGCAGACTACATGTGCAAAATAAATGTTTTCAGTGTTGATAGTCCATTACAATCACTTATGGACTTTTCTAAAGGTGTGGGCCTATTCCCGTGTCTCCAGAGCTCCAGGTGACCCAGGACAGTACAGGCATAAGGACACGAAGTGACATAAGTGGTCCCATACTACTCTTCCTCAATATGACTCAGGCAGTCCAGGCAGGTTCCAGCACAGACCTCTATGGTCTCTCCCACAACAATATTTTTATTATTTGGAGGGAAAATAAAGTATAAACACCAACAACCCATGAAGAAAAATGCAAAGAAATGAAAATGGCTTCCTTTTGGGTATTCAGATGTTCAGGAAACTTCACCTGTAGCAATAAAATGGCACCTACACTTTTTAAAAACTATTAGATTGTTAATTATAATGTAAATGTTGACAGCTGAATCTTAAATGCATTTTCACATCAACTATGTTCAAAATCAGTTATTTGAAATACAATGAAATCATAGTGGAAGGCATAAAACATAGGAATAATAGAGTATCTAAAGATGCTGTGTACAAGTCAACTGACACATTTGGTCTGCCTTTTCATTTACTTTCCTTCACCTGCCATTATAGAAACCAAAGATATTTAGTCATTTGAAACACAGATGTAAGTAAACTTTCTAAGCCACACTCAGATATGGTAAGAGAGGCTATTTTTGGCAAACTTTCTTCTAGGGAATTCACATTAATGAACTATGAACAAAAAAGAAGTATGACCATCAGGAAGAGGCCAAAAGTGAATAAACATAGCAAAAATGTTACTGGCTTTTCAACAAAGATGACCATTGATAAAGATTTTATATTAACAGAGATGAATATAATTTTCAAGAAAATTTACAAATTAATAAAACGTTATTAAGAGATTATGAGAAAATGATAAATCTCATGGGAGGCAAAAAGACATGAACATTGTGAGTCCGTTTTTCTTTGGAATACACTAGAAATTCTGTTTAAGTATATGCTTTTATTAATTCATATTGAAAAAGGATTTGAAGTTACATTAATTAAAAAAAAACTAGCATAGTGTATGTGATTTTCAGCAAATATAAAACCTCTCTGACCTATATGGCATTCAAAGAAAAATAAGGTTAGAAATGATAATATATGCCAGCAAGCACGCTCTAGGCTACAGACTTAATGATGAAGGATTTGGTTCATGACTTAAAATAGGAAACAAGAAACTGATCTTGATTACATTAGGAACTCCCTATAATAACATTCATTCTATATGTAAATCGTTTGCAAAATGAAGATTATCTAGTCAATTCAAGTAAAACCTTATGCATTTCTCCTTCACTTTGAGTAAAGCATAAGGTAAAAGTTGTAACAATTTGCACTTTTATGCATGTTCTAACTGAAGATTAACTGTGTTTGACAACTCTAAATATAAGGCTTTCTACAAGGAATACATTCCAGAGAAGCATTGAAAAATAAGGCAAAGTGAGAGAAATTCTGTCTTGTTATATGCAAAACGTATAGTGAAAGATATTGGAAGGATATTGTCTAACTAATTTAAGCTGCCCATTCAAAAGCATATGTAAATATACTGAATATAGGGGCACCTGGGTGGCTCAGACGGTTAAGTGTCTGACTCTTGGTTTCAGTTCAGGTCATGATCTCACAGTTTGTGAGTTTGAGCCCTGCATCCGGCTCTGTGCTGACAGCACAGAGCCTGCTTGGGATTCTCCCTCTCTCTCTCTTTCTGTCCCTCCCTTGCTCTCTTTCTCTCAAAATAAATAAACTTTAAAAAAATAGTTTAGGGGCGCCTGGGTGGCGCAGTCGGTTAAGCGTCCGACTTCAGCCAGGTCACGATCTCGCAGTCCGTGAGTTCGAGCCCCGCGTCGGGCTCTGGGCTGATGGCTCGGAGCCTGGAGCCTGTTTCCGATTCTGTGTCTCCCTCTCTCTCTGCCCCTCCCCCGTTCATGCTCTGTCTCTCTCTGTCCCAAAAATAAATAAAAAACGTTGAAAAAAAAAATTAAAAAAAAAAAAAAGTTTAAATATACTGAATTTAGTATTTGATATAGCTGTGTCTGATAAGAGGAGGGAGGTACTTTTCCCTCTGTCTGGAAACATATAGTGTCCAGTCAGGATAATACCTTTTTTCCCCAAGAAAACTGAATATTTCTATATATATTTTATATATATATAATATATATATATATTATATATATATATTATATATATATTTTATATATATAATATATATATATTATATATATATATTATATATATATATTTTATATATATATATTACATATATATTATTCATTTATAATTCTTTAATAAAGATGTTGCATAAGATATAAAGGTAAGTAAGAAACAGAAAACTGAAAAATATTAAAACTTTAGAAAGTACCTAAATCTATTTAAATTCCCAGAACTTGCTCTTAGTGGTCTTAAAATAACCACTTTTAATTTAGGCTTGTAATTTTGACAACACATTTTGAAGAATTAGAAAAATTTCATTTCAGTCATGTATACAAGTATATACTTAGTACTGATAAAGTTATATATATATATACATATATACATATAATTAATATTGGTATTATAAGAGCAGTGAGAAAGGAATTATAGTAAATATTCATTTAGGAAAATCTTTATTAATCCTTTTTCTGTCTCTGTTGCATTCTTTCTTATTTTTTTCATTTTGTTTCCTCTTCAGTGAACTTGCCATCTATCCCCCAAAGTCTGCAGGGCTTTGCTTTCATAACCTCCTATTAAGCTCACCAATTACTGAGTACACCTTGGAATTTGGGGTCAAGTATTTTGACTTTGTACTATATGCCTCTACTTGTGCCCAACGGCTCACACCATCAACTCTAAGAGGAGCATATAGTTACTTAGGCCTTTAATGACAAAGTTTTCCCTACATGTCTAAATCTATTTTCTCTCTAAGGAGCCAAGAAGATATCTACCTAATTGCTTTTAGCATAAAAATTATTTGAGAGAGATTGCAGTTTACTTTTATCATTAATATAAAGGCTGAAATTAAAGGAAAAGGAATCTATAATTAGAAGCTTATTAAAGAAGTAAAAATGAGACCTTAGTTTCCCAACTACTGATAACATTTTACCATGTAAAAGCCTTTGGGATTAGCAATTCACTTGTAATATATAAATGAAACCCACAGTAAAATCTCCCTAGACCAAAATGTCTTCCTTTACTTAATAAGGTGTCCATATCAGAAGGAAAATCTAAGTGAATTTCCTGGTAAAGAACAGATAGAAGGCTTTGTTTTTTATAATATTCAGAAAATAAAACATTACTGCTATCAGAAAAAATAAAATAAAATTCTAGCGCATGCCTACTCATCCACAGGGTCTCAGACTTGCTTTATTTCCCAAATTTGATTACACCCCTTCCATCCACTTTCATTCCACTTAACATAGTCTGCAGTTTTACTTATATTTTTGTATTTCTTTTATTAATACTTGTTCCTCTGTTGACTTCAATAAATTTTTAAATTTTTAATTGCCTTTGTACTATAAAACGAATCATGGGGATTAAGAATTAATAGGGTTTCACACTCAGATATCACCTCACGCCAGTCAGAGTGGCCAAAATGAACAAATCAGGAGACTATAGATGCTGGAGAGGATGTGGAGAAACGGGAACCCTCTTGCACTGTTGGTGGGAATGCAAGCTGGTGCAGCCGCTCTGGAAAACAGTGTGGAGGTTCCTCAGATAATTAAAAATAGACCTACCCTATGACCCAGCAATAGCACTGCTAGGAATTTACCCAAGGGATACAGGAGTACTGATGCATAGGGGCACTTGGACCCCAATGTATAGCAGCACTCTCAACAATAGCCAAATTATGGAAAGAGCCTAAATGTCCATCAACTGATGAATGGATAAAGAAATTGTGGTTTATATACACAATGGAGTACTACGTGGCAAGGAGAAAGAATGAAATATGGACTTTTGTAGCAACGTGGATGGAACTGGAGAGTGTGATGCTAAGTGAAATAAGCCATACAGAGAAAGACAGATACCATATGTTTTCACTCTTATGTGGATCCTGAGAAACTTAACAGAAACCCATGGGGGAGGGGAAGGAAAAAAAAAAAAAAGAGGTTACAGTGGGAGAGAGCCTAAGCATAAGAGACTGTTAAAAACTGAGAACAAACTGAGGGTTGATGGGGGGTGGGAGGGAGGGGAGGGTGGGTGATGGGTATTGAGGAGGGCACCTTTTGGGATGAGCACTGGGTGTTGTATGGAAACCAATTTGACAATAAATTTCATATATTAAAAAAAAATTAATAGGGTTTCAATAAATATTTGTTGAAATGATGAATGTTGAATACAATCAAACTAGTAATTAACATTTTTTGAGTGTAAGCATATGTCAGGCACTTCCAAGCACTTTATACATGTTAATGGACTTCCTTTTTCCCATACTGGCAATAGATTCTCTGATAACCCTCAATTCATCAGGGCAAATTTACAGGGGCAGGTTTAAGTCTCTGGATATTTGTCACCCAGCTTGTAAAATGGCAGAGGTGAGATTTGAGCACAGGGAATCAAGGAGTCTGCCCCATTGGCTCCTAACCATTATTTTATGCAGTTATTTTTAGATATTAGAAGACATACGACAATTTCCAACAGTTGGAAAAATATCTTGTCTTCAAAGGCATGTAATTTTACCGGAAGAAGGTATTTAAATAAATAACCCTGGTTGAATCTTCACCCACTATTTAACAGGGAAAAAGAGAAGTAACAGTTACCATTGTTATGTGCCTGGCATTATGCTAAGTGCTTTACATGGATTATCTCATTTAGTCCTCCTGTTATGGGGGCCCCACTTGCCAAAGTAACTTACAGACAGACACTTGGTAGAAAACTGTTGATGGAATTGCTTGTTCTAAAGAACAAAAAACAGGAATAAAGTGAAAGGAGTTCAATGTTCCCCATATTGAGCAATTGAGATCAGCTGGTCAGAGGGAGGGGTAACAGAAACAGTGTAGGGAAACTGAAGGGATCAGTGAAATATTGAAACAACATGAAGTCACCAAAAAATGAAAGTAAAAAGGAAGGAAGGAAGAAGGAGGGGAGGGAAGGAGGAAGGAAGGAAGGGAGGAAAGAAAGATAGGTAGATAGTGAAATAACCAGCTCATAGCTAATCTGAAGCTTCATGAACCCCCTCATCAGGAGGTTATTTTTTCCAATAATGCTCTGCATTTCAGGATTGAGAGTGGAAAAGACAGACAAGAGCATGAGAAAAAGTCAAGTATAAAATATTTGATTTGCTGATTTTACAAGGAAGATATGTTTTTGGGAAAAAAAATTCTGATTATTGCAAATTCCTGCCCATATGGTGTTTATTTCATTTTTAACAAAATTTTGGGGGAAAAACGTGTTATCTTACTTTCTAAATCTAGAATAAGATCATTTATTAATCTTGGGTGCTTTTGAAAAAAGAAGTATCTTTCACTTTTGGTAAAAAAAAAAAAAAAAACTATAACTTACTGAAACAGGATTCTCCTAGAGTTTATTTCCCTTCTCATTTTATATGTATATCATAAGCTGGGAATTCAAGCAGAGAATAACTACATTCTACTACTTCATTCTCCATAATATACCTTTTAAATTCCAACTTAAATAATTGTGTGATATTTTCTTTGAGACTCAAAAAGAAGACAATGATAAAATAGATGAACTTTTCTCAAACATAGTAAATGGCTATTATTAAATCATTTTTTAATTAATTTATAAAATGTTCAAGAAGTTAACATAGTATCGCCATAGTATGTTAAAAGGGTCATTTTATTTTGGAATTTGATCTCAACAATTAATTTAAAAAACTACATATTGCAAACAATGTCTTGCTATTTTAACTGGCTTATTGTTTACATGTTTATACTTGAAAAAAAGAAACCAAAAATAAAGGGCAATGAAAAGAGTGTTCTGTTTTGTTGAAAAGAAATAGTGCAATGATGAGAGCTTATCTATTGTGTGCTTAATAGATGACAGAACATTCTTTTAAGTATTTTACATTAAAACAGTAAATAAAATCATTTACCTTTTCAAAGAAAATTATGCAGTCATTAATATTATAATTCCATTTTACGGATTAGAACACTAAAAAGTAGGGTGGTTAGGGGAAACCACTAACAGGTCCATGTTTCACAATCTAGGGAGTGTTAGAATTAAGATTTTAACCCCAGCTGTCTAGAAATTCTTCATATCATTTAATACCACCTCTCCTTTTGAGAACAAAAGAGAATGCTTAAACATATGTAAATTTTGGAGTAAATAAATTATCAGAACATTTTTTTTCCTGTTTAATGATTAAAAACCTGTGTCTGGCATATAGCAGGCACTGAAGGAATAATCAGTAATTTTATATAAAAATAATATTTAACTACTTCAAAAAATATCAATATAGATGTGGTTTTGCTCTTTTGTTTTCCAGAGACCATATTAATGGGAGATTCTGAGGTTCCTTGGCTTGGCCATTTCTCAGTTCAGTTCCACAGTAAAAGAATGACATGCACTTTGTTCTCCAGCCTTATAGAGTCATTAAAATATAAAAGAGATAGTCTGGACTGCAAGATGAAACTTCATGGAACACATACTTAATTCTTAATAGGTTCAAAACAGTGACTTTATGTTTGAAAAGAATGAATACAGATACCTGTTGTAACTGGATGATTTAGTTCTGCCCTTTAGACCTTTAGGTGAAGTGAATATCGTAGCAAGTGACAATCTTAGGTACAATATAGGGAAAGTGAAGGAGGGGACAGGTGTCATATCAATCACTCCTTATGAAAAAGTGTCATCAACGAGTAAGAATCATTAATATATAGAAAATATTGTTTATTTTCACTGGGCCTTAGATTTCTTAGTCTATAAAATAAGACTATGTTAAATGAGCTCTATGACAACTCTCTCCTCTAAAATTCTATGATCCCAAACCTTAACATATGCAGCCCCGTGGAGGGACCATTCATCCCGCTTTGCTTGAAACTATCCCACTTTCTGACCTGTTGCCCTTGAGGAATTATTAAAAGCATCCCTTCCTCTCAATACTATCTAGTTTAGATACTAAATTATTCACACTGTAGAGAAACAGAGATATATTAGTGTTAATTGTCACATATTTATCCTATAGTAGTATAATATTCAAATAATTTTGTATATATAATGAATACAATAATGCATAATATACAAGAGTAAATGCAAAGAAACTGTAAAAATCTGCCCTTATATACATTTAATACAATTTCTAATATTAAAATATTTGCTATTAAAGTTAGTTTATATAGGATTATACATGATCTAGTGATGGGTAGACTTGGCTTTTAATCCTAATCATATACTCCCTTAGGGAAGTCAAACCTACATTTTTTTCCCCATAATATAATCAATATGGAATTATGCTGCTAGTTTTTCCATGTGAGGATGGCTATGGTTAATTATATCACTTTGCTAAACATTCAAGGGTGACATTATTCCAAACATTAATAGAAAAGTTTAATGCATGATTTACTAGTTTCTGTCTTTTCTCCTAGACAGTAATGCTATATGTGGGGTTGCTAGAATTAGCAAATAAAAATATAGGACGTTCAGTTAAATTTAAATTTAGATGAACACTGAATAAGTTCTGAGCACACATTATGTCCAAATATAGCATGGATGTCCGATATTTTATCTGGAAACACTACCTACATGAAATTACCATTCCTAGATTTCTTGACTGATGGTTACAAGTACTTTGAAAAGAACCAGATTATGTCCATGCCAGATATTGGCTCTGTGCCCTTAAGAAATGTATGTAACCATATTAGGACACAGAATCCACATCGATAAAGTGACAACATTGGGCTCTAACTCACAGAGCTATGGAGAAGATTAAATGTGATGATGTGTCTACTCCATAGTAAAGACTATGAGTGATAATTATATTATTATTTTAAAGAAAGATACACGAAATATTTTTGTCATTTTTCCAGAATGAGTTTTAACAAACTCACCAAAATCCATATTCTCCTCTTTTTTCTGGGTACCATAGCTGAAATATATTTCCCTGGTTTTCTTGCAATTGAGTATGGTTCCTCACAGCTGAGTCCCAGACATGAAATGCCAGAGAAAGTACTGTGCACCATTTCCAGGCCAGTATCATACAATTTTTTCATGAGTAGGCTTTTTGTTGTTTACACTAGCTGCAATGGAGACTCCCTCCAACACCTACCAGGTCAACTTTGCAAGCCTTAGACTGTCAAATCAGACTAAAAAAAAATCACAGATCTTATCCAATGTCAAGTTTTACTGATAATTTTTCAGAATAGCAATAATTATAAGCCAAGGCAAAGCAGAGTGAAGTCTAGGACCAAACGAGGACTCACTCTTGCCCAGATTTAACTTTTTTTTTTCATTTTTTATAGTTTATTTATTTTCAAAGAGAAAGAGAGTGTGTGTGTGCACAAGTGGGATAGGCACAGAGAGAGAGGGAGAGAGAGAGAGAGAGAGAGAGAGAGAGAGACAGAATCCCAAGCAGGCTCCATACTGTCAGTGCAGAGCCCACACAGGGCTGGAACTCACAAACTGAGATCACAACCTGAGCCAAAATCAAGAGTTAGACGCTTAACCTACTGATGTGCTCAGGGTGCCCCTAACATGGGCTCTTAAGAGATAAATGCAGCCATCACTTATATAAAAGACAGCTTCTCTCATGAAACACCTCCCTTTTATATTTCAACTGATATGTAGTTTATATGACATCTTCCAGCAAGGCATGCTCCATAAATGTATAGATTTTCCTGCAATCCTGATCAGATGGGGAACATTTCATAGATTAAAAAAAAATCCCTGATGATAAATCATCAATATAGTGTTTTCCACGAGGCTGGCCACTAATCGGCCTATTTAAAGGAAATCAGACTTGTTCACCTTTCTTTCTTTTGGGGGATTCCCCTAGTGAGGTAGATTATGCATTACAGACCCGCTGCAAACCAATTCCTATCAAAAAGCCAGGTGATGACGACAGAAGAACCTCAACCTGCCTGGGTGTTTGCATGGAGGAGATCTGCTACGGGCTCCTATTTTACCCACCCTGTGCTAGCACAATGAACCATGACATCAGGACCTGAGCAGAAACCAAGAGTCAGACATTTAATCACCCAGGAGCCCCACTTAAAATTTCATTTTCCTCTTAAAGTTGACTCTACATTCAGACTCCACATTTCTATCTAAAAATAGAACAGCATAAGCAAACATACACACACACAGTGACAAAGACACAGGGAAGTTAATATATCAAGAGGCAAGTAAAATGCATGAGACACTAAATCTGTGCAGTCTTGAGTCAAGATATTTGCATTACCTCTGCAAATTATTTGTCTACTAACACAGTTTGCCACTGTTGATCATTGTTGAATGTGGGTGATAGTTACATAGGATTCCTTCAATCATTATCTTTACTTTTGAATGCTTTAAACTTACCAAAATAAAGTGGGTGGGGTGTTTTTGGTTTTGTTTCTTTTTAAAAGTAACACTCCGTTTCTGCTTTTTCATTCTTTGGAACTCTAGAACTATTAGCCATGATGAGAGGCATCAAGCTGTGCAGTGTGCGGTCTTCCTGCCAACAGCCATGCTAACAATGAGAACCAAAACCCCGAAAGGCATTTACCACTGAAAATATACAAAAAATACATAAAATATATACAAATATACACTGAAGAAACATGAATATACTACAGAGATCAAGTTGTAACAACAATCTAATACACTATCTGAAAGAGCCACTAACTAGTACTGAGCATTTATCATTTGTCAGACATTGTTTTGCATGCCATTCAAGCAATGCCTGATTTCACTTCCAAACAAAGCCTATGCTGTGTGTGTTATTATCATACCTATTCTACAGAAAAGGAAATGGAGAAATAGAGGGGTTGCATAGCTCATCCAAGGCCACACAGCTTATATTCTGGTTCTAGAACACCCTTACACACAACATAGCTAAATACTGTATCAGTCTATGTAGTGGCCTCATTTAGAAATGTGGAGATAACGTTAAAAAAAAACTCTCGCAACTTAATAACAAACAGATAAATAACCCAATTAAAAATGTTCAGAGGAGGGGCGCCTGGGTGGCGCAGTTGGTTAAGCGTCCGACTTCAGCCAGGTCACGATCTCGCGGTCTGTGAGTTCGAGCCCCGCATCAGGCTCTGGGCTGATGGCTCGGAGCCTGGAGCCTGTTTCCGATTCTGTGTCTCCCTCTCTCTCTGCCCCTCCCCTGTTCATGCTCTGTCTCTCTCTGTCCCAAAAATAAATAAAAAAAAAAAAAAAAAAAAAAAAACAAATGTTTAAAAAAAAAAAAAAAAATGTTCAGAGGAAACCCTTGCCCACTACTGGTGGGATTTTAAAATGGTACAACTGCTTTAAAGTTTGATGGTCCTCAACAAGTTAAAAATAGAACTACCATATGATTCAGAAATCCCACTTCTGGGTATATACCCAAAAGAACTGAAAACAAGGTCTCAAATAGACATTTGCATACCCATGTTCTTAGAAGCACTACTCACAATAGCCAAAACACAGATGTTTATTAACAGATAAAAGGCTAAACAATATGGTAAAAACATATGATGGAATGCCATGCCATGCTAACCCAGGATGAACCTTAGGATATTACACTAAGTGAAAGAAGCCAGTCACAAAAAAGACAAATGCTGTGTGATTCCACTTATATGAGGTACCTAAAGTAGTCACATTCATAGAAACAGAAAGTGGAATGGTGGTTACCAAAGACTGACACGTGGGAGAAATCAGGAGCTGTTACCGAATGAATACAGAGTTTCAGTTTTGCAAGACAAAAAGTTCTGGAGATCTGTTTTACAGCAACATGAATATACTTGACACTACTTAACTGTAGAATTAAAAATGGCTCAGAGGGTAAATTTTAATTATATATATATTCTATCAAAATGATTTTTGGTAATGGCCAAAGGATCCAAATCAATGTTTTTCCAAAGAAGATATATACCTGGTCAATAAACATAAGAAGATGCTCAAAATCTTGATAGATTGTTAACTATCAGGGAGATGCAAATTATAGCCACAATGAGATACCACTCCATACCTACTAAGATGACTATAATAATAATAAAAAAAAGAGATAATAACAAGTATTATTAGGGATATGGAGAAATTGGAATCCTCATATACTTGTAATGAAAATGTAAAATGTTGCAGACACTTTGGAAAACAGTCTGGAAGTTCCTTCAAAAAGTTAAACAGAGGGGTGCCTGGGTGGCTCAGTCAGTTAAGTGTCTGACTTCTGCTCAGGTCATGACCTCACAGTTCGTGGGTCTGAGCCCCACATCAGGCTCTCTAATGTCAGCACAGAGCCCACTTTGGATCCTCTGTCCATCTCTATCCCTCTCTCTTTCTCTGCGCCCCCCCCCAAAAAAAATAAACAAAAAAAAGTTAAACAAAGTTACTATGCTATCCAGCAATTCCACTTCTTTTTTTTTTTTTTTTTTCCATGTCATGAGTTAAGGATTTATTTATCATTTGTTTTAAGGTGGCACAATATACATAACATGCAATTTACCATTTTAAGCAGTTTTAAATGTACAGTTCAGTGGCAGTAAGTACATAAACACTGTTGTGCAACCATCTACCACTTTCCATTTCCACAACATTTTTAAACCTCTCAAACTAAAACGCAATACTCATTAAACATGACTCCCCATTCCCTTCTCCTTCTAGGTCCTGACTACCACCATTCTACTTTCTGTCTCTATAAGTCTGATTGTTCTAGATACCTTGTAGAAGTGAAACAGTATAATATTTATCTTTTAGTGACTGGCTTATTTCATATAGTATGTTGTCTTCAAGTTCCATTTGTGTTGTATTACTTGAGTGTATATTTAGAAGTGAAATATCTGATGCATACTCCACTTCTAAATATACACTCAAGTAATAACATATGTTCACACAAAAACCTGTACACAAATGTTTATGGCAGCATTATATATAATAGCCAAAGATGAAAACAATCCAGATATCCATTATTTGATTAATGGATAAATAAAATATATTCATACAATGTAGTTTAATTTTGTTTAGCAATAAAGAGAAATCAGTACTTAATTACTGTACTTAATTGTCAGTACTTAATTACTGATCCGTGCCACAATATGAATGAATCTTAAAACATTATGTTAAGTGAAAAAAGCCAGGCACAAAGGACAACATATTATATAATTCCATTTGTAGGAAATGTGTAGAAAAGACAACTCTGTAAAGACAGATTACAGAATAGTTGTGGGGGGTGAAAGGGATGGGGATGGGAATGGTTGGGGGATACCATAAAGGGCTTAGAATTCCTTTTTTTGGGCAATGAAAATGACCTAAATTTGATTTTGGTGATAAATGTATAACTCTGTGAAATATTAAAAACATGGGATTACATATTTTAAATAAGTGAATTCCATATATGAATTATATGTGTTGGAGGAAGCTTTCAAAACTTAAAATAGAGAATAAAATATAATTTGAAATGTATCTAATAACATTTGAGGAAAAGAATATAACCAATATTGTGGAAGAGGATGATTCTATTACCTATGCACACAATGAAGCACATATGTGTGTCTACACAGAGACAGAGAGAGAGAAAGAGAGAGACAGAAGAAATAATGTTGACAATATTCTTGTGTTATTACACAAGTTTTCTTCTCTGTTTTTAGATGTTCCAAAGTCCATTAAAATTATTCTATGTCTGCACCAGCAAGCCTTTGAAGATTATATTTGAGAACTAGAAGCTTTGACAGTGTAATCACCCATCATCTCCTTTCAGTGCCACAAAGGACAACTCCAGCAAATCCTGAATGCACGGGGTTCTATAATGCTTCTAGAAAGCACTGGTATTTTATTTATTTCAACATGCCTTAGACTCTAAGACCATGGTAGTTGAAATGTTTCCTGATTACACAAACTTAATTTAAGTATTCAGTTTTGATGTTCCTGGGTAAGAGGTTGTATGCATATGTTTGTGTAAATGGTTTATTCAAAATGGTGATATTATATCAAAAGAAAATGCCCAGAAGTGCCACCTCTTATTTTCCACTTACCCAGCACTTTCCAATCCAGAATATATTTGAATACATTTACCTAACATTACATTCTCAAATGGTACTTAGTAAACCAAGAAAAAGGTAAGGGGATTTTTTTTTTCATTTATTTTCATCACCACCTCCACCCTTATCACCACCCCCACACGACTTTATATTGCCAAACTGATTATGAGAATGGGAGTACAACCCAAGGTCACAAGAAGAAATATAACTGGACTTCCTAAATCCTAGGAATTCACACTCTAACTGGAAGAAGAAATAATAAGCACTTAGACACACATACATACGTAACACTTAGATATACATACAGAATTCCAAAAGCGTTAATTTAGCTATTCAACACTGACAGTATTTGTGTAGCCATTTAAGAATGCAGCAAAAGCAGCGGTGCCTGGGTGGCTCAGGCGGTTGATTGTCCGACTTCAGATCAGGTCATGATCTCGCAGTCAGTGAATTCAAGTCCCGCATCAGGCTCTGTGCTGACAGCTCAGAGCCTGGAGCCTGCTTCAGATTCTGTGTCTCCCTCTCTCTCTGCTCCTTCCCCACTCACACTCTGTCTCTCTGTCTCTCTCAAAGATGAATAAATGTTTAAAAAAAATTTTAAAAAGAATGTAGAAAAGCAATGTCCTAAAGATACATTAACATATATCTGATAGTGCTTACTTAAACAATATACTGTAGCCCAAATTTAGAATAAAATAGATGGTATAGCTAATTGAACCTTTAGTATTTTTTTTTCCTTTTCTTCTAGGTTCTAAATGGCATGAAATCATCTTGTTTCCTTCATATTTAGTAAAAACCTATAATCCTCTTGCATTGTTTTTCTAGCTTATAGCCATTACCCAGCAAGAATGAAAACACACGTGGATCATTAAACAGTAAATTAAAATCAATATCGTTTCAAATAATAGCCTACAAAAATAGAATAGTATATTCAAAGAAACAATTCTCTTCTCTTATTAAAACTTTAACCTCAAACCCATCTTTAAAACTACAGCCCAAAGGAAATATGAATCTTTTGAGATGAGTTGAAAGTCTCAAAATGCCTGTGGGTTCCAGACTTAAGTCTTGGACATGATATTGGCAACAGCTGCTTTTAATACCAACATCTAGCAGGAGTCAAGTACTCATGTTTCTTAAAGCCAGGATCATCAGGCTGTAGGATAGTGTTGATTCCTTCATTGTGTTTGAACTAGGGCAGTGGGCCAATGATACCTGATCTTGTTTCAGGCAACTGGTAGGCAGTTGATCATATGTTTAAAACTTTTTTTTAGAGAAGCTCTGAAAGCTCCTTTTATTTCTAGAGGAATCTTTCTTACCACTGGGTAGTCTATATACTGAAATTTAAGTCATGGATTCAAGACACACCCAACAACAAGGAATTTTACAGATTAGGCAGTCTACGTTTAATGGAGCTCCTAACATGAATTAATAAAAAATAAGTAAAGTTAGGTTGAAATCTTAAGCTTATTTTATCTCAAGTAGCATGTTTATCACGGTAATGTTTTTGTGAGAATAAGTCATTCCTATTTCATTATTTATGATCTACTTCTCTATAGGAGAATCACTTTATTATAAATAAACAAAACAACAGCCTATCTCTTCACTATTTTCAAGGCCCTTTGCCAAACCTGATATGAAAAGGAGAAATGGAAAAGCAAGCATCATTTTTCTCAAGTTGGCACTGGCTTTGGAGATGATCGAAGTTTGTATTCAAGGGAGAGATTACATAAGGGCCATCAAGAAGAAGGAAGATCTCTGAGCCTAAAGTAAAGTGAGAAGTTTACAAAATTGACTTCATAAAGGAGAAAAGATTTGAGCTGAACCTTAAAAAACAACCAGGATTCGACAGAATAATTGGGAAAAGTGTTCAAGGAAGAAAGAGCATGAGCAAGCCAAGAATGAAAATCCTACTAGGTATATTAATTATACTGGAATTTAAAAATTTTTAAAGAAGAATGAAAATTCTAATCAAAAAGGTAATTAATTTTACTACAATGTTTTGCAAACTTCAAGGACACGCTCCATTAAAATATTTCTCAGGGCACCTGGGTGTCTCAGTCGGTTAAGCCTCCGACTTCAGCTCAGGTCATGATCTCCCAGTTCATGGGTTCAAACCCTGCATCAGGCTCTGTGCTGGCAGCTCAGAGCCTAGAGCCTGCTTCGAATTCTGTGTCTCTGCCCTTCCCCTGCTCATACTCTGTCTCTGTCTCTCTCTCAAAAATAAACATACATTAAAAAATAAATAAATAAATAAATATTTCTCACAAAGGGTGCTACTGACCTCTTACATGAGAATTTTTCCCATCTACAACAAGATATTTAACATCCTTGCCCTCTACCTACTAAATGTTAGTAACAAGGTCCCCTTTATTCTTTTAGTTATGAAGAAAACCCAAAATTCCCTCTTATGTTCTTAAATGCCTCCTAGTGGTAAATCTTCACTATATCCAACCACTGAGTCAAGAAATCTATGAAGTTCATTTTCTAATAGAATGGAAGGAAAGAAGGAAGGAAGGAAGGAAGGAAGGAAGGAAGGAAGGAAGGAAGGAAGGAAGGAAGGAAGAATGGAAGGAAGGAGGGAAGAGAGAAAGGATGGAAGGGCACTAAGTACATTGTAGTAGAAAGGGTTTAAGTAATAAAGGACCTTGTCATAACTGACTGCTGACCTGTTGAATTTTAGAGATGACAGAGTTCTGATTGAGCACAGAATTTCAGTGATTTTCAAGTTTCATATTTTATCAGCACATCCACTGAAAAAAAGTTTAAAAATCACATACCCAGTTTCATGGAAATTAAAGACCAGAGAACTTACGTAATTTATCAAATTAAGAAGGTCTGCTATAACTAAAATGAGGTGCTATTACAGATTTTTGAGAAAGGACAGCTTAAGTCAATATAGCCAGAAATTGTTATTAATTCACAAAACTATATTTCCTTAAGTAATCAAATGGAAAACATTTCCCTACCTTTCTCTGTTGGCTGACATCTGAGCAATGAAAATCCCTTAGGGGAACTTCCACACTTAAAAAAGCTAATCGTACCTACACAGCTTTTCCATAGCTTTTTCTTACAGGATTTAAGCACCTTGTTTATCTTTAAATTTTTATGTGTAATACTGACATACACTTCATCCCATGTCCCTTAAAAATGATCCATTTCTGCCTTACAGTATGGTTGATACAATCACAGAGAAAATACAGAGCTGATTTAGAAGTTTTGCCACAGCTCCCTTCACCAGCTGCCATCACTCTCATATTCATGGCCATAAGACCACTAGTGCTATAGGCTAGATCTTAATACATTCTTCTAAAGCCTCTTCAGTTTATGTGACCTCCTCAGAACTCAACTTTTCCCTTGGCTTTTGAGTCTGAACATTCTTCTGATGTCAATATCTCCCCCAGACTCAGATAGGAAGCTCCTTCCTAGCTGGACAAAAGTCCTGACACCAGACAGACCACATGACTGGGTTAACAGGTAGGCATTTGGCATGAAAGGGCAATTGGACAATGCAGTTCTGTTCTCTGCACACTTATATTCCCTGATAAAACCTGAATAAGATGGAAATGAATAAAGGAATAATTATGCATATAAATTAATATTTTTGAAAGCAATATGGCTTTGTGTAGAGTTTCAAACCTGAGGCTGAAAGCTGAATACAGACCACAAATTTGTAAAGGTTGCTTAGCGTATGGTTTAAATATAAATAAATTTAAATGCATTCATTATACTGAGTGACATTATAAATCTATGTTCTTGGGGCGCCTGGGTGGCTCAGTCGGCTGAGCCTCCCACTTGAGCTCAGGTTGTGATCGCATGGTTCCTGAGTTCGGGCCCCATGTCAGACTCTGTGCTGACAGCTCAGAGCCTGGAGCCTGCTTTGGATTCTGTGTCTCCTTCTCTCTCTGCCCCTCCCCCTCTCACTCTCTGTCTCTCTCTATCAAAAATAAATAAACATTAAAAAAATTATAAATCTATGTCCTTACACATGTTTGAATTTGCAATCACTAACAGAGTACTTAAAAGCATGGACTTTAAGGTCAGACAGATTCAAGACTGTGCTCTGCAAGAAACTTTCCAGCCGGAAGATGGGATGCTAACAGAAACTACAACATCATAGATGTATTGTGAGCATTAACATAGATAACGAATGTACAGTCCCTAGCACACACTCTAACACATACTAATTGTTAAATATTAGTTCCTATTGTTCTTTAGTAAATGGAACTCCTGCTGCTAATAAAATCACGTTAGAGCAAGTACGTGAATAAAATGCTTTGCCTAAAAGCAGTACCACCTGAGCCTAATGTCACAAACATATTTTTATGTAGACTGCCTTAACAGAAACTGACATTAAGGAAGTGAATTTTAGCAGATGACAGAACTATAATAAGATTTCTTTGGAGTGGTTTTTAAATGGGCTCCCATGCAACCAGTTCTGAACATGAGTTCCAAAGCAATGTAGTTTCCAGCCATGTGTTCCATATATCACTCTTTCAGGTAAGTAACTTCATGAACTAAGTGTTTAAAATTAATAACATAAGGCACAGAATCCAAGGGTGAGAGGACTACTACGAAAGAAGAAATCAGGCTTACCTTGAGTTTTATAACAATGAAATGTTTCCTAGGTCCTCTTAGCTTTCACATTATTTGTCGAAAGAAGAACTCAAACTTACAACCTCATTTTATCCAAGAGAAACATGCAGGCTAAAGGGGTTTTTTGTTTTTTGGGGGTTTTTTTTTGGTTGTTGTTTGGTATACAATACCTGAAAAATAATAGAGATTAATAATGCATTGGCAAGGTTAAATAAGAAAGGGAAACTTTACCTTGTAAAATCAAAAAATGTTCTGTAAACTGAGAAGTGGATTAGAATGTTCAGAGCGCTTGGGGACCAAGCATTCTGTAAAGTCTGATTTATACTACAAGCATCATAATGCCTACCTACTTCAGAATGACAAATAGTACCACGCTGAAGTCGCAAACAGCAGCCCCAGAGCGTTAACAGCAAATGTCTTCCATCTTAATAGCTGAGTCTGTGCCATTCTGTGCACTTAAAATTCTGAGCATTTAACACTTCTTGTTGCATCTAAATCCAGATACAAAAACCTTCAAATCAAACTATTTACCTCAACTGAAATCTGCCTTGAATAATTCATAAGAAAGAAGAAAGATGGTAGGCAAGAAAGCCAAAGAGAGTTTTAATGAACTCTAGAGTTTCAAAAATAATGGCACAGAAGTTATTACAGCTTTTCCCCTCACTCTGGAAAACAGAGTATCAGTCACTCTAATACTGAATACTTCCAGAAAACAGAAGGAGCAATAAAAGGTTCAGCTTTCTGCTATACTAACAGCACCACACAGATTATTACCAGGGGAGGCTCTTTTTGAATGTGTGACAGTCGAGGAAGCATCTAAAGTATTCATATTCAAATGTTTTATTTTTATGCTGTTTCTTAAAATTCCAGTGGTATCTGGAGTCTCAGTTAAAAAGAAACTATGAAAATCAAGACGTATAGTGGCTCTGGCCTACGTTACACCAGCGCCTGCTTTTACGTGGCTCTTCTACCCTTGAAGACTTATTTGGCCTGATGGGCAGGGTTAGGGTTAGCAGCGATCCCACCTATGTTTCCTTGGAAATCATAAAAAAAGGCCTCACATTCTCCTCTAATAGATAAGCATCTCTTCAGTGATTCATTTGGCGAATGAACCTAGGATTTTTATCAAATTGAAAAAAAAGAACAGAGGCTGTTTGAAGTGTTAGTACTGTGTAGGTCTGTATTAGTCTCCTATTGCTGCTCTAACAAATTATCACAAACTTGGTAACTTTTTTAAAACAACACAAATTTATTCTGTACAATTCTAGGGGTCAAAAGCCCAAATCAAGTCTTATTGGAGCTAAAATTAAGGCATAGACACTACTGCATTCCTTGTGGAGACGCTGAGGAAAATTCCTTTCCTTGACTTTTCCACCCTGGAGAGGCTGTCCACATGCCCTGGCTGGAGCCCTCTCCTCTGTTTTCAAAGCCTGTCATTCCAACCCCTGCTTCTCCATGCCATCTTCTTCCACCTTTGATCCTCTTGTTCCCCTCTTATAAGGACCCTGTGATCACACTGGACCCAACTGGATAATCCAGGATTATTTTCCATCTCAAGATCCTTAATTTAATCACGTCAGCAAAGTCTCTGTGCTATGTAAGGTAACCTATTTACAAGTGCTTGGAATTAGGAGGTAGACGTCTTTAGGAGGCCATTCTCTGTCTACAATTAGGTTGTAATACGTTAAATGCTTAATGGAAATAAATGTACATATTAGGTAACAAACCCCATATGGCTGATTATAAACAAAAACAAAACAATCTCAGTAATTGTAACAGGACCAATTTTTTCCAAAGTAATATTTTCTAAAACTATGTTTCATGGAACTCTAAAAAGCTTACTGACAAACTTTAAAAATACATATAATAAGTATATATAAATTTCAGAGTTGCTACTCTCTGTTAATTAAGAATAATGGACGCAAATCATGAGATATCACTTTATACCAGTTAGACTTGGCTGGTATCAAAAAGACAAGAAATCACAAGTGTTGGGGAGGATGTGAAAAAAAAAGGAACACCTGTGTACTGCTGGTGGGAATGTATATTGGTAAACCCACTGTGAAAAACAGTAGGGGGTTCTTTGAAAGTTAAAAATACAAATACCATATGATTCAGTAATTCCACTACCAAGTACTTAAGAAAATGAAAATGCTAATTCTAAAAGTAAATGTACCCCTATGTTATGGTATTATTTGCAATAGCCAAGATAAGGAAGCAACCTAAATGACCATTGATAGATAAATGGATAAAGAAGATAGGATATATAGAGACACGATGAAATATTACTCAGCCACAAAAAGGAATGAGATCTTGCCATTTGCAACAACATAAATGGACTTAGAGAGTATTATGCTAAGTTAAGTAAGTCAAACAGAAAGACAAACACCATATGATTTCACTTGTATGTGGAATCTAAGAAACAAAAAACAAATCTATAAATACAGAGAATAAATAGGTGATTGCTAGAGGGGAGGTGAATGGGGGAATGAGCAAAATGAGCGAAGAGGAGTAGGAAGTACAGGTTTCCAGTATTGGAATGAGTAAGTGATGGGGATGAAAGGTACAGCATGGGGAATAGTCAATGGTATTGTAAGAGTCTTGTATGGCAACCGATGGTAGCTACAATTGTGGTGAGCATAGCATAGCGTATATAGTTGTTGAATCACTCACTGTCTTGTATACCTGAAACTAATGTAACACTGCAGTTCAAGTGTATTTCAATAAAAAAAGAGATAGAACTGGGCATTTAAAATATAGGTACAATCAAAATGTCTACATCAAAGAAAGCGATTTTCTTGTGTGTGTGTGTGTGTGTGTGTGTGTGTGTGTGTGTGTGAGTGTGCGTATTTGTCTGTTTGTCTGTTATTTCCCCTTCTGGTCTGCAAGTGCTTGGATACCCAGTACTTAGAACACAAATAATGTTTGCTGAATGGATAAATAAATTAATGAGTGAATGAATGAAATTATTTCAGATGGCCATATGTTAAAAGGCAAAAATCAACTTTATCATTCCAGATTTTTTAAAGTAAAATAACATTGCTGGTTGAAATATTAAATGTAGACCTGAGATTCAATCATTTTCTAAGAATCAGGGGCTCCTGGCTGGGTCAGTTGGTACAGCATGCGGCTCTTGATCTAGGGGCTGTGAGTTTGCATACCATGTTATGTGTAGAGAATACTTAAAAACAAATTTTTAAAAAAAACTAACTATATAAATGCTTTTTTAGACAAGCCTCATTTCAAATATATAATAGTATTTTTTAAGTCATTACACAAAAACTGAATAATAAATTTCAGGTACAGTGTAATCCATGCAAAAGGGAAAATAAATAAATAAATATTAATGGCATGGACATTCCATAATTATTGAACAGTTTTAAGAAGGTAGTTTTTAACTAGCACAATATTCATGAATGTCATTCTTGAAAATGATAGTTTACAAATGCTCTAATGATGATTTAATATTATTTAACTCTACTACCTTTCACAGAGATTGATCAAAATAGGCATGAAATTCAAACTGAAAGCAAAGTATAGGAATATAGTTTTGGTACCTCATGGCTCCTTTATATACATCATTTAACATGTGTTAGATGATTTAGCAATAACATAATCAGGATACTTAGATAAAAATCACCACCTCTATCAGTGTACTATATTAATGCAAGTCTAAAAGCAACCCCTGAAGTTACACTGTAATTTACTCCCTTCTGCAAAGAAAGAGATATTTCTTATCTTTTGAATAAAATATGGCACCAAACAAAAGCATTTAACAGACTGCCCAGATAGATGTTTTTCTTATAGTTATAAGTATGCAGTGTTTATTGATATGCTATAATGAAATCTTTACCAGATATAAATATGATGCTTATTTATTGAAAATAAACCTATAAATATTTTGACTCTGAATTTTAATGACTTAATAAGGAGATATACTTTCTTTGATAATTCACCATTAGCTGCAATGGATTTCCACAAAAAAATATAATAAAAGGAAGTCCAAATACTATATTTTTCCCTAAGTGAAATATTCTTACAGGTTCACAAAGAAATAGGAAGTACTATTTTTCAAAATCCAAAGCATTTTCTAAATATTCTCCTTAAAAATCATAATGAAACTAAGTTCATTTTTAATTTGGTTCACAGATTAAGCACAAAATATATATTTTAATGGAAAGTTGAACTTTGCTTAATTCTGCTTGTTAAAGTAATACGTGTTTCTGGCAAAACATTCAGAAACACCGAAGATAAAAAGAAGAAAATAAAAATCATAACACACAGACAACCACTGTCCATTTAATACATATTCTTTCAGACTGCTATCATAAGCCCATGTTTTTTATTGGGATATCAGTATTTTATATAATGATTTTTAAAATGTGTTTGATATATATACATAGACACATGCATACAGTGGAAATTTAGGCTTTATGTATACTTTGTTTCTGTCTTCATTGTCATATTTTATTTCCACTGCAACTACAGCTGCATTTCCAACAAAAGACAGAATAAAATTTTAAAAATATAAATTTCTATGTATTTTACTAATGAATTTTTGGAGTGGAGTTAGTTTCAATAACTTGGAATTTGAAGTTGAAAATACTTGAGGATTCCTGTGACCAAATATTTATACTTGTTTTCTCTTTGTAAGAAGAAATGCCAATATAATTAGTTCTAAAAGCTCTTCAAAATAATCTGTAAATGAAATAATTTACCATCTACACCTGTGCTTTTCTTTAGATTACAATGGAAATTCAAATAAATGTCACTGTATTATTTTTCTATTGAAACACATTTAACACATTAAAAATGTTAACATGATCACCAATATACCTTATAAATACTGACGAAGTTAAAGTGCACATTGTCTCCTGAAGTAGAATCTAATAATAGAGAACATTCATATGAGGACAAATTATTTTATTGGAATGCATTCTCTTTCCTTTTTGAAATTGACTGTGAAGTAAAAATTCTTAGAATGAGAAATATCGATGATGAAATTCTTAAAACTTAAGCATACCAGCAAGAACATTACTTCATACATCTTTTCTCAAGGATATAAGTTTAAGTGTATTAATTTTTTCTTTTAATTTTTTATTGAAGTATAATTGACCTATAACATGATATTTAAAAATACTCATCCTAATTTATAGGTCAATGGCTAGAATATTCTTGCTTCTAAAATAAGTATTCAATTCTTAATATCATGTTTTAATTTGAAAGTTGGTTAAACAGTTTTAGAAGTAAATGTGTTTTTAGTTGTAAATATACTCTTATTTAATTATTGCTTTGTTGTATAGAGATTAGTTATTTATCAATTAAAATACTTCTTTTGTGCTTTGACATTAACTTTTGCAAGAAATGTACTAACTGCTTACGGATTTGTTAGCGAGTTCTGAGAAACATGTTTGAGCTTGTCATATGCAACTAGATTAGGTCCTAGATCAGGATGCTTTTGAATTAACTTGAGGTAAGAATAATAACTACGGATCATTTTCATTTGAAAATTTTCCCTCCTGATTATTGACTTGTTTTATGGTTTTTCAGTTTTGTGTGATGACTTACAATCTAACAAGCATGTCAAGAAGCGAAGCTTGGGAGGCTTGTGGTCATGTTATATAAGGAACATTATCTGGAGAGAAAGAAGCCCGGAATGTGCAGGGAGGGAAGAAAAGGAAGGCAGCACATACATTGTCTTCCGATGTAAATTAAAGGCAGGGCTAGCATTTGGAAATGAATAGGACTTGATTAGTAAGCCTCAAGTTTTTCAACAGGAAGAAGTTTCAGAGATGTAGATTTCAGGTCAGGAATAAGATTTGTACAAGGCTGATAACAGAAATTCATTTATGGAACTTACTGAAAGCCTATTACTTGCCAGGTACCACGCTTGGAACTTTACATTCATTACTGTGTTTAATTTTCACAGCAACTTAATCACATATGCACTATTTTGTGGTGAGAGGACTAATTAATGCTTAATAAATGTTTAATTAATTCCCAGATGTATGACTAGTAAGTCGTAGAACCAGAAGTTAAACAAAAAGAGTCTGATTATAAAACCCCATTCTTACATATTTTTTTTTTTTTGTAAAATAAAAAAGATTAAAGCACTTGCTGGGTCATCTCTTGACGCATCAAGCCCAGATAGCTGAATCGACTAGGCTTGTGTGTGAAGTAGCTTTTAAGATGTCTGCTTCCTGGTATTGATGTCCTCGTTAATTCCTTTCTCATGAGTAAGTTGTTCCTAACCGAGGGTATGTGGGCAATGTTGAGGAGATGTCATTCCTGTGAGTGAGTTATAAAAGATTGTGACTTCGATTTCCAAGCTGATTCTATTGGCTTCTCGGTGCACATTCGTTGATGGAGGAGGGGTCATATTGGAGAGGGTCACTTGCCAAGGAACTGAGAGTAGCTACCCATCAACAGCCAGCAAGTACTGAGGCCTAGGTTAACAGCACTCAATGCACTGTATTCTGCCAACAACTTTAGTGCGTTTGGAAGCAGACTTTTTACCAGTTGAGCTTCCATATGAGAAATCCCAGGCCTGGTGCACATTGTGATGGCACCCATGTAAGACAACCTGAAATAGAAGACCCAGGTAAGCCATCTGGATTTCTGACCTACAGAAACTGTGGTGGGATAAATGTGTTGTTTTAAGTCACTAAATTTCAGGGCAATTTGTTATACAGTAATAGATAACTAATACACTTCCCCAAGGCAAAGATTATGCTTTATTTGACTTTACTATCCAGCAACAAGCATAATTGCTCAAACACAGAAAGCAGTCCATTAATGTCAACTAAGTGAAGAGTGAATGAAGGAAAGAAGGATTAGATTAAATGATCTTTAAGATAATTTGAAACTTGAGATTTTATTATTCCACATGGAACATAATTATAGTAGTCTATTTACCATGGTCCTACTCACTTTATCAGAAAAAAAAAACATTACAAGTGAAATAGTCTAAATTCAATAATAAAGATTTTTTTTCCTCTTTCACTCCCCCAGGCTTATTGAAATATAATGTAGATACAAGAGATTCACTCATTATAATTAGATTACTTGATAAATTTAGGAAGTGAAAGATATTCACATCAAGATATACAGCATTTTCAACTCCTGAAAAAGCTTCCTAGTGCCCCTCTGCAATCAACCTTCTTCCCCTCATACAACTACTGATCAGCCTTCCCTCACTATAGTATCACATTTTCAAGAATCTCATATACAAAATATTGTTTTTAAGTGTTTAATGTGTGCTACACATCACTAGGTACAAAGATATCAGACTATATAAAACACTTGTAGCTGTCTTTATATTTTTGGTTTTCACTCATAATTTTATGTGTAAATCTCTTCAATAAATTCCCTCTACAAATAAATAATATTATCTATATGAAAAGGACTAAACTTTTCCAATGGTATTTTTACTAATCAATCTTTAATAAATTAACCTGACTGAGAGGACAGTTTACAAAATTTCTCAAAGACCCCTTTGATTTATCCAGATTTTCTTTCCCTGTGAACATTGAGAAAAAAAGAACTATTGTACTATATTAAGCTATTCTTCAGTGGCCATTTATCAGCACTTTTTTATTTAAAAGCTAAAAGAAAGTTGAGGCTATCGTGAAGCAGGAAAGGATTTTATTTAAAGTTAGAATTCTCTAGATTCTGCTATAACTTGGCTCTTTTAAATTGGTTCTTGCTGATTGAATTTTCAACTCTGACACAATCAGGCTTCTTTTGAAAGCTTGGTATTCCTCCTAGTTGCCTGTAAGAGACATGCAATCATCTAATAAAAATGCTAAAGACATTTCCTTGAATATAAGGGTTGATGATGGATGGATGAATACCAGTGAGACATACACAATCAAAGCACTCCACAAAACTCAGCACTCGTCACCATTTGCTAGGAGTAGTTGTATCAGCTGACTTTGAATTCCTGCAGTCTTTCATTTAACAAATATTTATTGAAATCTCACAATGGGCTAGGTACTGCGTTAGCTCTACCAAGTATTTCTTCAACTGGCAGAAAATGACTAATAGTTACTAGCACAAATACAGGAGTCAATTAAGTTGGATAAGTGTTGATATGTCTACAGCATCAAAGCTCCATTTTACACTGTAGGTTATCTAAATAAATCCCCAAGAGTGCCAATGCTGTCTATCTCAACTTAGAGACGCCCTCTGGCAACAATTTACAATCGAACACTCACATACTGAAGTAAACAGTACAGTGAACAGAACAGTCAGTTTGGGACTACACTAATCTAGATGCAAATTAGGTTTGGACTTGCACTAAATAAGTTTAAGGGCCATCGGAAAAATAACCTGACTTCTAGAGTCAGTTTCTTCAGATATAAATGGGTGCTGTATATATATAAAGATATGGGGCGGGGTTCTCCCTGTTGCTTCAAACATTTCAGCAAAAGCCCTACATTGAAAACAATAAAGGACTGTGAAGAGCAGCAGCTAGTACCTCTCCTGGGGTTTCCTAATAAGCAGCCAAACTGGCCCCTAACATGGCAAGTCCTCTGCCCTGTCGGAAGCATAATTACGGAGTGCATTAAGAGAAAGTCAAGGAGGCAATGAGACGTTATCTTAGGGAGGGGTTTTGGCTTATCTCCTCTCATGGAGACACATTCTATACACATATCCAAGGGGACAGCGCTACAAGATCTAAGAGTAGTGAGTGCCACACTTCTGAGACAAAAGACCAGGGAGTCCATTCTGACCACAGGTTGCCGAGCTGTGGAAATGAGCAGGCCAACTGCTGCAAGACCACTGTGATGAGAAGCAGCAGTGACAAGCTCACATGTGGTCCCGAGAGTTTGGAGGCACGTGTGAACACTGATGACTGCCCCTTTCTCTCCTGGAGAATTCAGAAAGCAGGAGGCCGGCTGCAACATCCACACAGGCAGAGCAAGAAGAGAGGACAGCAGACAGGCAGACACATCTACTTTCCATTACCTGGCATGCCAGCAATGCCTGCATTTCCTATTGACTCAGTGCATAGTAATCTGCCATCTTTATGGGATCCCACTGAGAAGAACCCCCTGCCAAAGTAAGAGAGCCCTGGCGGAAGGAGGTTGTAGGATTGGCTGCCGTGTGCTAGAGCTGGGTGACGGCTAAAATGCTTATGTCCCTCGTCAGAAAGCTGGGGTTCCCAGATTGTGGTGGTATGGGGGGAAAGGCAGGACTCTAAAGAGCCTACCAGCACAGCCCACAAGGTAGCCAGCTCCTGCCAATGCCAGAGGTACTGATTACTGAGAATGACTAGAAAAACCCCAGTCAAGTCGACAACTATTTCACAAGGCAGAGCTAGAGCCAGTGTCAGGCTTCAGCTGAGGGAGAGGGAGACGTGGTGAATTTCATCTGAATTAAGAACAAACAGCCTAGAAATGTTAATAACGGAACATAAATTTCAATTATTGAAATTAACTTGTGTTCATAACTGATAGTCTGCAACTACGGCCCCTGCCTGGCATGTATCAAACTGCAGGGTCATAAGATTTGATAATATTGTTGAAGAGAAAAAGTAAAAGTGTGTTCTGCTTCTACTGGCTTTGAGTTCAGGCCATTGAATAAAATCATTACATAAGGATTACAGATAATACACGTTAAATGCCTACCATAGTACCTGGCACACAGAAAATGAGTTTAATAAATATGAGTTATTGTTAGTTTTATTACCATGTCTCTGGCACTGTTAGTTACTTTACTTATATACATTACCTCTAATCCTCCCAATAAATCTACAAGGTAGCTACTATTATATTTATTTTATAGATGAAGAAAAAGAGGAAACAAGAATGAAAGAGGCAGTCTGTACCCTCGGAAGCTTAATCTAAGGGAACCAGAGTGGTACATTAATGATACTAATGGCTCAAACAGAGACTGCACAAGATGTCGTCGGAGGCCAACTCAGACCACACATAAGCTTTCCCAATGGATCTTTCCTCCAAAATAGGAGTCAGTTACCCAGTGAATATGCCCCCCAAATAGGAGTCAGTTACCCAATGCATCTGCCCCCCAAAATAGGAGTCAGTTACCCAATGGATCTTTCCTCCAAAATAGGAGTCGGTTACCCAATGCATCTGCCCCCCCAAATAGGAGACAGTTACCCAATGGATCTGCCCCCCCAAAACAGGAGTCAGTTACCCAATGGATCTGGCCCAAAAAATAGAAGTCAGTAAAAAGAAGGGACGAGATTTCCAGATATTGGCTCTACAAGAGGTTCAGAATGGATGAAATACAGGAAGGAAAGAAGGGAACTGAGCTATAGGATGGCATGATATAACAGAAGGCTTTGTGACCCTCCTTTGTCATTTACTCTGAAGACAAGAAAGGAAGTATTCACTGGTGAGTAGGGATCTCTGCATGGAACCCAGAAGTATGGCGTTGCCATATGACAGTCCTCCATTGCTGAATTAAGCAAACACATGAGCTCTCTGACCTCTAATATCCTCATGTGCAATGCCCATTAAGGTCCTCATTTTTATTTTTTATTTTATTTTATTTTTTTAATGTTTATTTATTTTTGAAGGAGAGAGAGACAGAGCATGAATGGTGGAGGGGCAGAAAGAGAGAGGGAGACACAGAATCTGAAGCAGGGTCCAGGCTCTGAGCTGTCAGCACAGAGCCTGAAAAGGGGCTCAAACTCATGAACCGCGAAATCATGACCTGAGCCGAAGTCAGGCGCTGAACTGACTGAGCCACCCAGGCGCCCCAAGATCCTCATTTTTAAATAGAGTAAAGATAACACCTACCTGGTGGAGCTATACTGAAATGCTAAGTTAGGAAGTGCTACATATGTCTTAACATTATGAGCTCAAACACTGAAAGTGTTAGCCAACTCACCCTGATTTTTGTTAAAATAAACAATTAATTACATCACTGCCAATTAAATTCCTCTGCACTCTGATGCACAGTAAGCATCAAATAAATTTAAAAATACATTCTTTGTACTAGTCTAAGAATCTTCAGCTGGGTTTTTAAATTTCTATTTCTACTATAAATTCTAACAAAGGCAAAAGCAGAAAAACATGGCAGGAAAGTCAGGATGGATAAGGGCAAAGGCTAACTATGGAGGCTTCCCTTGAAGTTCCCAGAGTGGCAACAGTAATTACAGGTTTGGTGCTTCTTGCAATTATAGCAAATTCTCAAGTGTAGTGTTTCTCTCTCCACTATAAATCTGCAGCGACTCTGTGACCTAATCCAAGTATCAGAAAAGACCCAGCTCTGACAGCGTGCCCTCTTCCCTAAGTAGATGTTTGCACTTCTTGTACAAGTGCCAAGAAAAAGAGAGAGAGAGAGAATTAACATTATCCAGGTGAAATTTTGATAATGAGGGAATTTTGTGAAGCAGCAGAATGATACTGTGGGAAGAATGGGGCCTCTTGTCTCGGACACTAATGCCCTCCTGGATAGAGAGCATGATGGAACTGGCTACCAAACTTAGATGAAGTGGGTGAGCCGTCGAACTCAGGGCTAGCCACAGACCAGCTTATGGGAGCAGTCTGAAGGATGTCTGAGATTTATCTAATACCAAAGACTGGCCCTGACAGGTGCAGCTAGCACAGCCACAATGTAGAGGCCAAGGGGCTTCGTTAACCTAAGAACTGTTTGGTCAAGTTCTGATACAAACAGGATCAATCTTGAAAAAGAGCATGTGGAAGATTCCAGGAAATGGGTATCAAGACAGAAAGTTATGAAATAGTCCAGAACCATGTGGATATTCCTCCCACGACCTAGGAAGCTAGGGAGAAGCCCTTCGGAATGGCAAGCAAGCATCAGGGCTGTACTAATTTGATAAAAGGATAGAGAGACACATAGAGAAACTAAAAAAAAATCAGAACTCTCTTTGGCACAACACTTTTGGGGTTGGTGCCAGGCCTCGGTTCCAACCTGCACTAAATCCTGAGGCTGACAGGGCTATATTCTACACCTTCAATGCCTGGTTTGATCACTAGGCTGGACTGGTGCCAATGGGTAAAGCCCATGGCTGGTGCTTATCAGAGAATTCAAATTCACAGAGTGGGAAAAGATGAAGTTAGGGGAAAGGAGGATGAGATTGACAGTTAAGTTTTTATAGGATACTTTACCTGATGAAGTCATTTTATTGCACCCATGTAATACGGGGAAAAGGAAGCTATAAAATGAAAGAGATAGGAAAAAATTCTCAGAAGTATAATGGTCCTTGAAATGTGTATTAGTCTTCATCCAGAGTTCAAAGAATATCTATTATAGAAACAATATTATGCTTTCATGAAAATGCATTGTCGTTGATTAAAATAGAGTCCTGTGATAAAAATCTTGTGGGACATGCTCTACAGGAATTAGAAGAGTGACATGATAGATGAAAATTGTTTCAGGTTCATATGGAGGGCACTGTATAATCACGATGATGATAGCTTGCATTTGTAAAGGATTTTCGTTTTCAAAGAGCTTTCATACCCGTCGTCTCTTCTGATCCTTACAACAACCCTTCGAGCTAGGTAGGGCAAGAATTATCATCCCCATTTTAAAGGAAAGGAAACTTTATATCTTTCTCAAATAGGTAATTGTGTTAAAATGATTATATAACATTTCACTCTTCTTGATATCTGCACTAGCCTACTGAAGTACTTAGGCATTTATAAAATAAATTACAAAAATGAGAGTTTCTGAAAACTAAATTTTGTAAGATGAAAATGTTCTAGAAGAAACAGGCACAATTAAAAAGAACAAACTGTGCGAACATATATGTATATTAGATACGAAAGGTGGCACAGAGAAATTTTTTTGAATAATACAATTTAAGTAGCTTCCTTATGTTTGCGACATTTCCATTTAACTATCTGGCTACCATTTCAAGTTTCATGTGTCAAAAACTAACCCTCATCTCTCACTTTTCCTATCTCTAACTATGAAACATCCCAAATTTGACAAATTGGTTTTAGTTTGCCTCTTCCTTTTTACTAACTGAAATCAACCACCCCATCTTTTTCCTGCCTTCATTCCATCTCCACCATGCACTCAATTTCACACTGTATCTTGGTGTATCCAATTATAAGCTACTGTGATATACCATTAGGGATTCTTTTCCTCACAAAATATTCATTAGATCCTTATTTTTTGTCCTCTCTAAAGTAAAACCTACTTTACCTGCCTTTCAGAATCCTTTATTATCAAGAAACAAATGCCACTCAATTTCCAAACATCCCAATTTCATATTTAATGAACCCTGGGTCCTCCTAGCCCCTCCAATGCTTTATGGTCTTTCCTTCCTCAAGCCCTTGACATCTTGCTTTTCACGTAGAAAGCAAAGTTTCCCTGTTTGTTGCAAATATTTCTTCTCTAAGCTTTACCGAACTATCACTTCTATGATTCTGGACCTCTGTGGAAGGCCCTCTTTTATGAATATCCACATAATGTCTTCTACTGATCCATATTCCTTAATCTGTGTCTTAGGTTATACTGAAAACCTCTGACACGAGGCAACATATATTAATATTCCTGTGACACCCTTAGGTACCAAGTCATGATGAGGACATAGGGGTGCACAATTACATTAATAATTATATCAAAAAAATTTTTTTTAATCTGAAAACAAATGCATTCATTCATCCTAACCATGCATTATGTTAAGTGCTGAGAATATGATGGCGAATAAATAAACCTGCTGCTGGGGTGCCTGGGTGGCTCAGTCAGTTGAGCATCTGACTCTTGGTTTCGGCTCAGGTCATGATCTCATGGTTTCGTGAGTTCGAGCCCTGTGTTGTGGAGTTTGCTTGGGATTCTCTATCTCCCTCTCTTTATGCCCTTCCCCCACTTGTGCTGTCTCTTTCTCAAATAAAAATAAACTTAAAAACAAACAAACAAACAAACAAACAAACAAAACAACTGCTGCCTACCCTCACTGAGCTTGTGGTCTACTACGAGGGTGAAAATTAATAAATACCCTCAATGGGGAATTCTGACTGATTACCATCATTTAAAGTTACAAAAAAATAAAATGAATAAATAAAAGAGGAGATTCAATCACTCTTTATTATGAAAGAAGCTCACAAATGAAATAACACCTTTTGCTTCATGAAGCATAAAGGGTTGATGAATATTGCTATTTCCCATATGGCAGCACAAGGACCACAAATGGTTCAACGTTACATGAAATATGAAGATTAGGGAAATGCCTGGCATTTCAAGTTGGCAGCTGGAGGCAAAATCATTTATAATTCAATGATATATATTTTCATATTCATCTAACACTGTATGCTTAACATTGCTTAATTTTTAAATAAAAATGAATAATTACAATTATCCTAATAAGAATATAAAATAGCTTGAAGAACTTTATAGTTTTGGTTATTCACTAAAGGAACAAATAAATTATGTTAATTTCAGTTAATTCTTTAAATTTATACAGTAATATTGAATCTAACTTGCAAATGTCTGATAATCCAAGCCATCCTAGAACATTCTGCTTAGTTGATGCATTTTCTTTATGCATCAGTATGTATTATGTACAGATTTTTGCAAGATGAAGACCTATTTGAGGATGTGAAACCATGGGAAAAAAAAATCAAAGACAATCTTAAGAATAACTATTTCACAAGAGTTATGCCAGTCTATTTCAATTATAAAAAAACTTCACTACAGTATTCTTTTATCCTTGTGCTGGTTTAATTTTGGTAAAATATACTATATTTAATCCCTATTCCAAGTGTAAATATTTTAATGAACCCATGTTCATTTTGTTATTCTTACAATTTTCCCCAATCATTACACAGACAAAAATGAAGAGTGAAAACATCTCTAATGCAAAAAAAAATTCTGTTGATATTAATTTGGTCATATAATCTATGATTTAGAGGCATTTAAAAATCACATTAGACAAAGATTTTATTTCCAAACATCTATGGAATTTATGTAATCAATAGATCTTTAATGTTTTAAAAGATGATTTCTAGTTTTTTCCTATATACAAATTCATTAGTATTTAGAGAAGAGCAAGAAAAAAAAAAGCCACAGAAATAATGATAAAGTAGGTAAAAAGAAAATGAAAGAAAAACAGTGTCACAGAAACTAACGAAGAAAATCAGATCAAGAAGGCATCAAGATTACATGGAATGAAGGATGGAAACTGGGTAATTGACTGAGAAATTAGGTCATAGGTAAACTTAGTCCAGTTTAGTAAATGAGGAGGAAGTTGAGGTCCTGACCCTTCAAGAGATCTGATGTAAATAAAAAAACAGCTGCCCACCTCAAGTGTAAATACAGGTTGAAGGAACTGCAGGGAACTAGGGCATATGCATATGATCTTTAAGACAGTGGGGAGATGGGGAAACAGAGAACAGGTGGAAGAGTTCAGGGAAGGAGACTTTAAATTAGAAGGAGGACTGGAAGAAGGAAGAGATGCACATGTTCATTGTTAAGAGAGGAACAGGTTGAGAACAAGGTCAAATGCTGAGAAATGGGGAAACGGAAACAATTTTAAAAGATCATACCAACAATTATAGAGCATGAAAACAGGAATGTAAAAAAATGATAAAGTGAGGGGCACTTGGGTGGCTCAGCCAGTAGAGCGTCCAACTTCAGCTCAGGTCGTGAGTTTGAGCCCCCCACTGGGTTCACTGCGGTCAGCACAGAGCCTGCTTCAGATGCTCTCTCTCTCTGCCTCTCCCCTGCTCACGTTCTGTCTCTCTCTGTCTCTCAAAAATAAATAAATGTAATAAAATAAAATAAATGTAAACATAATACTTAATGGAGGCATTTAAAACTACTCCGATAAAACTAGGAATATAAAAAAGATCCATCCATCAAAATTTCTATTAATATTAAAATTGGTAAGGAAGAGAAGAAACTGTATTTGTAAACGACAAGCGTGCTTACACATGAAAACCCAGGGAGTCAGGAAAATTATCAGAACTAATGAGACCGCTGCAAGGATGCCTGATCCTTTTGTACTATCACCCTACAAAATCAGTAGGGTGCCTTTACACCAGAAATAAGTGATTCGAAGGAATAAGTTGGATAAAACCCCATCCCTTTCACAACAGCAACAAAATAATAAGGTTCCCAGGAATGTCCAATCAAAGATGTGCCAGCTGTCATTTGGAAATTCACAAAATATTAAGGAGGTACTTGAGCACACCAGAAAAAGAAGAACGTGAGTGTGGTGTGCAATGTTGTTGGAGAAGTGCACTCAATATTGCAAATAGGCCCATTGTTCCTGAATTTATCTACACACTGACATCAATTTTAATCAAAACCTTAGCAAAGTTTCCCACAAAATGAGAGAATCTGATCCTAAAATTTATAAAAGAGTAGACTGCCAAGAGGAGTTGAAACACTTTTCAACTTGGAAGAAATGAAAGAAGTTAAGGCTCATTCCCTACCAGATATCCAAGATTAATTTTTAAAACTGTGGCAATAAATAAACATAGCATACCGAGTTACATGGCAATGGACAAGCAGGTCACTGGAATAGATTAGAATCCATAGATGGATAAAAGATAGAGGAGAGAGAGATACGTACATCCATATTTAGAGAGAAATACTATTTAATAATGGTAGTATTATAATTCAATATGGAAAGAAATGAGCTGTTAATAAACACTGCTGGAACAAGAAGTATTATCCACACGGAAAATGTAATAGTAGATCCTGAATACGCTTCACACAGATACACACACATACACAAATCACAGTGGATTAAAGACCAAGATATAAACAGTAAAACTTTAAAAGTACAGAAAATATTATAGGAGAATCTAACTTTAGTGGAGAAGGATACTTAAATGCTCTCATGAAGAGAGGAGAGGGCCTGGGTCTTGCCTTTTGTTTGGATGAATTCCCTTTACTTCTTGGTCGTGGAAATCTTCCTGGCTTCTCGAGCTGGAATCTCCAGCTGGGATTCCTAATGGAATTTTGGGCTAATGTATTACTGATTTGCTCATTCGGCCTCACCTTGACTCCTAGTGGCTTTGGTGGACCTTCTGAAATCAACCACGTCTTTCATCAGCTCCTGCTAAAGCTACCCAAGCAGTCGGCTTCTGTAGGTGAAACACCTCATGTTCAGTTATGGAGGCTTTGATGTAAGTACACTGCTTGTTAATGCACATATCACACCTCCCACCGCAAAGCAAGCAGAAACTTCTACATCTCTCTAGGCCACTGAGGAAGGGCTAATTTAGATCCCCCTCTTTTCTTAACATTTTGTGATACAAGTACTCTACTCTGTTTGAGCCCCTGCCATTAATGCCAGCCTATCTTACGCATCTGCAGTCTTCTCCCCAGTTTATAACAGAAGACACAAGTACCTGCAGCCGCCTTTGGCTTCCCCACATCCCTTTCCACTTACAGGATTTTAAACAGGAAGAGGCATGTACTTGGCTGCTGGCTTCTTTTTTTCCCTACGCTCTAAAGGAGCAAAGCTCTCCTATTTTTCTTCCCATCTGATCTAAATTTATCTTACATCATCTGATCCCCATTCTTAGGGGCACAGAAGCCTCATGGCCTAGTGAACTCAGGTGGAAAGATTATCTTCTCTATAATCAAAGTTCACCAGGGGGATGACTCTTGATACAGAATATGGACAAGCAGGGACTAGACATTACCAATGAAGAAAACACACTGGTTTATATTTCAGACATATGATGCCTCATATATGTTTTAGAGGAAGAAGTTACATACGGATTGGAAGCAAGGAATGAGGGAGTCTATGAAACAGGCATTATTCTTTCCATTTTGTAGATGAATAAGCCAGTGCTTTGGAGAAATGAAGTAATAATCTGCACAACATCAAATGGAGCAAAATCAGAATTCTAACCAGGACTTGACAACAAAATGCATGTTTTCTAAAGTAAAAAATTACCTGATACTTTGACGAGCATATGGACTACCAGCATTCAAATTTCTTATCACTTGATGGAGTAATGGATGAAACGCAATTAGCTAAACATCTTATGAAATCATGTTATTCATGAACGTTCTCAACATAAACCTTCTATCATTAATCAACCAGTATTAAAGCAAGTAAAAGGCATATTTTCATAGATCTTGAAGGAAAGGATCATTTAAATGAAAATCTTTTCTTTTACAAGCTGGCACCTGTGGGAAATGTTTTAAATTATCATTTATTATGATATATTTATTATATTATCATTATCATATTTATTTAAAGTTATATTTTTTATTATAGCTGATATCAGGAATATATATATAAATACACTATCAGAGTAATATGAATGCTAGGAAGTTTTACTTTTTTATTTGCAAGTACTTGCGTGTATAGGTTTAATAACTATTGACCTCTCATGTATGGGAGTGAAAGTTGTACAATTAGTCAAGGTGACATAAACCATTGTTTTTAAACCAGTGAAAAACACTTTAGTCCTAATTTGGTTACCTCTCTCATCACTGTAATTATCAACAATCAGCATAATTAAATAATCATCATTAACCAATCCATGAGGATTACTAAAATTGTATCTTTCCAATGCCTCCTAGAGTGAGACTGCCCATGGAAGCAATTAGAATTTTCTTTTTTTCTTTCTTTCTTTCTTTCTTTCTTTCTTTCTTTCTTTCTTTCTTTCTTTCTTTTTCTTTCTTTCTTTCTTTCTTTCTTTCTTTCTTTCTCTCTCTTTCTCTCTTTCTTTCTTCTTTTCTTTTTTTTTTTATGTCATGCTCAAATGTAAATTTCCTTGTTCACGCTGAAGCCTGATCTAAATGAGAAAGTGATTCGGGACATACTCACAGAGCATGGAGCTGAGTCTGAGAAAACAGTCAGCAACCAACAGCAGAACAGATACTGAAAAACCAGGCAGCTTCCAAGAGCAAAACTGAACTTGAAAGCCAAGTTCACAGACCACCAGCAGTTTGATGTAACAGGTCAAAAACTAGAAATACAGAGCCAGAGCACCTGATTTGGTATGTGGTAAGCACTCAACAAACGAACGAACAGTATGAATTCACCTGAAGCAAGAAAATATGAGGCAAAAGGAATCATATCTTGTATTATAGCAAATTCAATGCAGGGTAAGGAGCCTTATTTTGCTCTGGAGATCAGTAAAAAAAAAGCCAATGAGGGGCACCTGGGTGGCTCAGTGGCTCAGTAGGTTGAGCATCTGACTCTTGGGTTTCAGCTCAGGTCATGATCTCATGATTCGTGAGTTCAAAATTCACATCGGGCTCTGTGCTGGCAGCATGGAGCTGCTTGGGATTCTGTCTCCCTCTCTCTCTACCCCTTCCCCTGCTTTCTCTCTATATCTCTCTCTCAGAATAAATAAAATAAACTTTAAAAAAAGCCACATGAAGTGTCTCAAAAACAGAAGTTACCATCTAGACGTGGCATGTCAGCTAGACCCTGTGGGTCCCATATGACTATCATAATTCTAGACTCTGCTCACAACTGTGAAAAGCTATGGTTTATGAGTAATGCATTTTGTTCATTTTATAAATAACTTACTCAGCCACAACCACAGTGAGATTTTACAAAGGCCAATTCTCCCAAACTCATTTATTCTTCTCAGAGGGATGCTGGGGTCTATGAAACTGAATGTTAAATGTATATATTTTATTTCTTTTCATATGTCTAAAAAGACACAAACTACTAAAGAAACAAATTAAACTCTCAGATGCACATTTATTTTCAAAAATAAGAATGTTTAATTCACAGACTGTATGTGTTAAGAGTTAAATGTGTCAAGACATGACCAATATCATTTGAATACTTTGAGTTCAAAGCACCAGAGACAGTATTTAATGGCTGCCTTTAAGATATAACTTATTTAAATAACACTAAAATTTATTTTGCAGTTTACAGAGAAATAAACAGTTAAGGGATATAAGCACAAATATAATTACCTTGAAGGTAAAACTATTAAGTGCAAATCTATTTTTGATCTCATTTGTTTCAAGATAATTAGGGAAAAAAGCACAGTTCACCTTTTCAAATAAGAACTTCTCAAACTAACATGCTCTAGAAACAGGCTACCATAATGAACACTTCTTCAAAGGCACCAAGTGAATAGCATTACCTGTCAATAATCTTATCACTTTGTTAAATTTCGAAATAAAACATAGGAAGATACTCAACCACCATTTATTTCTTCTTCAAGATGGTGTACAGTGACAACTTTGGTAATATCAGTAATTATAATTTATTTCTATCTGGAAAATTTGGGGGGGCTCTGGGTTAAGCACAAGGTCAGCCAATGTTGGTTTATCGATTTGTCGTTTGCTTGGAAAGGTGTACATTTGCAATTGTTCACATGAAAATAATCCCATTTCATTAGTTTCTAAGATGAGTGGGATATATCTGAGAAGTGGATGGATAAAATACAAGAATGTTTCAAGAAGCATTAGTATGGAAAAGGATTGCCTCAAATGTTCTAGAAAGCTGAAACTAAATCTATCCCTGAAGATGTAAGGTTCCACACCAACCTGAGAACAGAGGAGTACAAATTCTTACTGCCTGAGACTGTTGTGAAAATAAAGTAAACCTCATTTAAAATGAAGTTGGGATAGAAGAACGGTAAGCAAGATGTGATATATATGTACACACACACACACACACACACACACACACACACACACACTATGGAATATTATTCAGCCATAAAAAACATGAGATCTTGTCATCTGCAATAACATGGATGGACCTAGAGGGTATTAGACTAAGTGAAATAAGTCAGAGAAAGACAAATACCATAAAATTTCATTCATATGTGAAATCTAAAAATCAAAACAAATGAATAAACAAACAAAAAGTAAAATCAGACCTATAAATACAGAGAACAAACCTATGGTTGCCAATGGGAAGGGCAAGATGGATGAAGGGGAGTGAGGGATACAGGCTTCCAGTTATGGTATGAATAAGTCATGGGAATAAAAGGCACAGCAGAGGAAATACAGTCAATGATGTCGAAATAGCATTATATGGTGAAAGACGGTAGCTACACTTGTGGCGATCATAACACAACATAGAGAAGAGTTGAATCACTATGCTGTATGCCTGACACTGATGTAACACTGTATTCCAATTATACTCGAATAAAAATATTTAAACAAATACATAAACCTTATTTTTTAAAAATGGATTTAGGAAGCTCTGAAGGAGGGTACTCTCATGCACGTACCACTCATCGCAGCCTGGAGAACCAGCAGAAAGAGGGAAGGTAAGAATTGTTGACAAAGAAGGCATTTTTCACATAGGAATTTCATCTCCCACTGTAAAGAAGAAGAGGCAAGATGCCTCTCTGCCTAGCAACAATGCACTAACCACAACCTGCTGCCAACAAGAAACCGCCACAGCGTCAAAGTCTCTTGTTCATCTCCGGTGAAATTTTAAGACAACCCTCCCAATTTCCTTCTAAAACCTAATAAAAGCTGACCTTCCCTTTGTCTCTTTGGACTTGCCAATGGTTTACCACAGCTTGCATGTCCCAAATTGCAGTTCTTCTGTTATTCCCAAAGAAATTCAGTTTGTTAGTAAAATAACCGGCTGCCTTATTTTTAAGGTTGACAATATGAAAGGTAGTGTTACCTACAAAGAAAAATGGTTTGTGGAAAAACACAGTTGCTCTTAATGATGTCACCTCAAAACGTTTAGGCTGTTTGCCAAAGCAATATATGCACCTTCTCTTAATAACCCATTATGGATATAACTATGCCATCCATTAATTTAAACTCTTCAAGATTCTACCTATCGTTCAGCCCGCGCCACATTTTGAGGGTCATGAGATCCACAAATTAACACACACTCTGTATGTCACTGTGTCTTAAACTTGCTGCTCATGGGACTCACTTAAGGCATTTGATTCAAACTTCGAGGCCCTTTGATAAAGGGCACTTTAACATACCACTCATGAGACTCAAAAAGAAAGGGTCTAGAATCCATTGATGTATTCTTTTCTCACAAATGATTCTAGGATTTGGAAAATATGTCTGTGTTCAGCATATCAGTATTAGCTATAATTTCATTAACTATCTACTTCTTAATCCTAAAATACTATATTTTAGATTATTTTTGCATTCTTTCCTCATTTGAAAACCACTCTTTTCATTTCAGTGGCTCTTTTGCAGTTTTACTGTACTATTTTTTTTTCCATCCCTAAGGTCTAAGGCTGTTATAGTATTCCAAGCAGGGTAAACTGACTTGCTTGGATGCCTCTCCCCATTAGACAACTCTATTCTTAGCCAGGATCAATGATGCTGAAGACAGAATCCAGTTGGCCCCCAAGAACTTTAATCAGAAAGAAAGGAAGATGCCCTCAATGAATAAGAAATGAATAAATTCATGAAGATCAGAGTGGAGTGAATCTGCAGAAAGTTCTGTTCCAACCTTGGCCCATTTCTTCACTGATTTCGCTATTCTGTTGTATCCAAGTTCCATTAATTAAATTTCTTCTATTCCAGTCATTTGATGCTCAATTTTGACACCTTACCAAGTACCCTGCTTCCTCAACAGGAAAGGCAATGCCTTATATAGGCCACCCTCCCCATGACCTGGATTTCTTTGTCTTACTTTTTGTCATAGGCCCCAGTATGTACTTATAATTGCCTCTGATGCAGGCAGCTAAGCAGTAATCTTCTGGACTTACACATATTGCCTGCTTCCAGAGAATTAAATTATATTTGTCGACAATAACATTCATATACCATTTTTTTTTCACTCAGATCCACCTGAAATATTTCTGCCATACTTGGAAATCTATCTGCCAAATTATGAATTATGCTGGACACACACACACTCATCAAATCTTTTGTGAAAATGTAAAATAAACCTATCCTCAGCACTGAGCTTTAGTTCACATTTTTCTGTGCAAAGAAGTGCCTCTTTTATCCCTTGTTTCTTGCCTATAAGTCAATTCTCTACCCATGACAAAATAAGCCATCCTACAGTGACTTGATTTTAAGTGGTCTTTGGTGTGTGGCCTTAAAAAAGGCTTCTTACAGCTGAAAATACATTATATACATTACATACATGGTAATTTTCCTTGTAAAAATATTTACTTATTCCTTTAAAGGATTCTAGCAGCTTTCTCGTCTCTGAAACTGTTACTTTTCCTCAATCTACTGTTTGTTTTAGTACACCAGTTTGCAAGATAAGAAAGTGCAAATCACTAGTCTTTTTTGGAGCCCTTTTGGCTGGCAGTCACATTGCTTAACCAGCCAGGACTCTGGTGCACTGACCACTGTACAGAATACTGGATACATTTTGGCTAAGGACTTCACATTTTACCTTGACATATTTTCAACACCCTTTGTTGGATTGTATTATCTTTATGAGCTATTTACATCTTCTTTAGCAAATTAAGTTGAATGTCCATTACTGTTTATTACAAAATTTATTAGCAAAGTGATTCAAGATCATAAGAAATGAATAGTCCTTGGTAAAGCATGTGGCATAAATCTGCATACTACAGTTGCCCCCTGTGCTCAATTTTCAGAAAAATGTGATCAAGTAATGTTCTCTATAGCTTCCTGTTACTGGCTTTAGTGTGTTCTATAAAAATAGCTTTCGGTCTTTGATTCAGTAAGGATTAAACTTCCACTGAATTATGCATAAAATGCCTACTTCATTTTTTCATTGGAGAAGTATTTCTAAAACATTACTATGGGTTTCTTCCAGATTGTAAATAGTAAAAATATGGTTAAGTTATCATTTTAAACTTGAAGAAGCTCACAGTAATAAAGACTCATATGTTTAATTAGAGATTTGGCTCAAAGAGGGTATCAGGACAATTTGTATCCATTATAATATTTGGGTATTTTATGTGGGTTGTAGTCAAGATTCTTGATGATAAAGAATAGAAAATTACTCCGGATATCTTGAGGAGAAAATGACCTTAATGGATAGGTGATGGGTAGCTCAGAGAATCAACGGGAATGAGGGTGATTCTGTCTTGAACACGTTCAAAAATCAAAGGAAGCCTGCTGGGTCACAGCCAAGATGACCACACGAAGGCTGTGTTTTCAAACTCTTCTGGTTCCTTTGCTCCCATGACCACTACTGTATGAAGCCTGCTGTTGCTGTTGCCACATGCAAAAAGATTTTAAACCATTCCTATTTCTCAAGGATATATCAGAATAAAAATAAACACCAGGAGGATGCTTATGATTGGGTGAGTGTAGCTCACTATCTTCCCCCCATCTGCCAGGATTCTCAGAAAACAAATAAGTGGACCTTCTTTTTTCCATAGTGGTAGATTCCAGTCATGGATGCTCACAGAGAGGGGACCAGTAAATTTTACTGGATGTTGTGGATCTGAAAAGGAATACTGGGCTTCCTCCACTACAATCAGGAGGTGGCAGGTCTCCACCGTTATTCTTCCTTTAATCCTAAAATCTCTTGTATGATTCATATATAACTTACTTTAGTTGCTGCCACATACTTTAAGCATTTTGGGGTTTTCTGTTTGTTTTTTCTTTTTATGTTTTTAAAATTCATAGAAAAGACTTTTCTACTGCTAATCACAGCTGTTAGGTATCTTGTAAGCTGGATGCGTTCAGTGTCATTATCACCTTCCACAGCACTGAATTATCACTGACTGTGTTTTCAGAATTCACCAAAATTAAAATTCGCCAATATTAATTTTTTTCAAGAATGTTGTCCATTGGTACAAGTATCTTCAAACGGTGTAGCATAAGGAAGAGTTCTCCAAACTTCTGATGAACTTAAAGGTTTTTTTCACCTCTAGTGATTTTTTTATGTTATCAGACAGTGTTCCGAACTTAGCCTCTTTAGGATTTTGGATTTAAGTGTCCAGTAAGCTCACTTAAAGAAGATGTCAAAAATGTCCTCTATACATATATGTATGATTACTACAAATGTGTTCTCCATTTTTCCTACATTTGAGCTCCAGGGATCATACAGTACTTATATTTTTCTATAGTTGCTGTCACAATCATAAAAAATCCAATATAGAGATATATAATGAGAAAATAGTAAGTTATAACTAGTTTTGTAATTTTTATTTTGTTTGGTTGGTTGGGGGAAAGAAGAATGGAAGGTATAAAATGCCAGTAAATGTCACTAAATACTTGACACTAAGAATTTCTAAATATCTCCCTTTTAGGATATTGTCCACAGATACATGTCATGGTGAGGTATAAAATAATATCAATGCCTGATATCACAAATTTTCTTAATTGGGTAATATAAAATACATCAATGCGTTTAGCCAAGCTCTTAGCACATAGTAAATATTGAATAATGAGAATTGAAAAGTTTCCTTTAACAGGGAAATAGAAGACAGTAGGTACAGAGATTCTGGAGACTTTTCAGAAACTACACATAATGCAAGATCAATGGGCTTCTCTGTGAGGAGGCGTGAGAGAAATGAATCATGAGGAAAAGAGAGTAGCACAATTAATCCTTATTCCCAACATCATGGACCAGATCGTGTTATTTAATCTTTCTGTACTAGCACATTTTGAGGGTTTTTACCCAGAAAATAATAATCACCTCATTAGTGAAACTGTCTTGCTCTCATTTCTCTGGAACAAGGCAAATCTGTGATCTCTGATAATCTGGTTTTCCATACCAATTGTCCCATCTAGCAACCCTCACTTCCTATCCCATGAAGTAAACAAATAGTATTGCCCTCATCCTTCTGCCAGGCTTATGCATGTTTGCGTATTTCCAGTACTGAAAATATTTCCGACCACCTTTCCATCTGAACTTTGTGCGATTATTCAAGTTCTAACACATAGAGCTAATCACCCACATCTAGCTATACAGAAGATTCTCCACTCATGTTCCTCTATAGCACACTTCCTGTTTCCCAGATTGTAACTCTCTTTGGTTTCCGTGTTCCTGTCTTTGTCCCTCACAAGACTCATGACTGGTACACGCTCAAACACAAAACACGACTTTGTGTGCGTGTGTGTGTAATTTCTCATATCCGAACTATTCTGAAAGTATAGTCACGTATTCATATACGTGAAAGTAAAAACTTCTGATTCTTGACAATCCTATTATTTCAGCAGTGGGTTCAGAAGACTAAGTAACTCATCTTCATCTTCTTATTTACTTAAATTTAGTATTCATAACCAAGTTAAAAAAGTGGTATTTCCCTTTTATACAGTGAAACTAAATAATCACTGTTTTAAAATTTAATTTTTCAATGCCCACTGGGAGAAATATTGAGTCACTCATCTTAGCAAAAGTATATATAAACATATACCCTTGGAAACAAAATGGTTGACAAAGACCAAAATTATTCAAAATTTGTAGGATTTTGTAAAGCATCACTGTTGGAATTTTATGTGTACCACTGCTGTTAATAAAATTTGAGATTGATGGAATTAAAATGAAGAAAGGCCAAATAAGACTCCCTGCTGAAATCATAGCTTATGTTGAATGTTCAGTATCTGAATACCTCTAATCCTTTTGTCTTGAAACTGTGCCACCAAAATGATGTTCTATTTTAAACCATGATATTAATTGATTGAATGCTTAAATAGTTTTCTTTAGGAACAAAAAGACTCATTAGAATTTTTTTAATGGTTTGCTATAGGCTAATGTATCCTAATAGGAGAGCGCCTTCCTATAACTACTTAAACTAAAGCATTCTGTGAGATATTGGTATTTTCTGTTCACTTGTAAGGCTTATTTTCCTTGTTCTTTTATAATATGAAACTCAGCTAGTTTATTTGCAGTGTAAAAGATTCAATATAATTATACTCTAGTAACACGCTTAAGGTGAAATCAAACTAGCGATTATGGGAGAAAGAAATCGTCCTGGATATGTTTCCATAGCCTACTCCCCTTCCCCAAATTCCCTTCATGTACCCTTTAATTCTAGATGAGCAGCTCTAAGGAAAACAACAGAACAGGACTGGTGCGTGTCCCTTGTGGCACAAGCATTTCAATGCCAGTACTGGACTCCTCAGTTCCTTTTCTCCATGGTGACTAGGTGGCTATGCTCCCCAGATGGTGCAGGTAAAAGATGGTGGGACCGAGTCTATCTGGTCCATGGGTGACCATGTGAAGCAGAGCTCTCTGCAAACTCACTTAGATTTACTGTAAACCAGAAATAAACTTTTACTGTGCTAAGCAAAGGAGATTTCAGAATTAATTTGTCACCACAACACTACCTGTGATTAAACAGGAATGCCACTTAGAGATGAAGAACACTAATGGGCACCTGGCGTACTCTCCAGGACTCTAAGATAAATGAAAGTATTCAGATATCAAAATGAGTATTTGCAGCTCAACAAAAAATTTCCATTCTTGGTGAGGAATCTTTGATTTAAAACAATTGAAAAACAGCTCAAATTATTATAACTAAATGGAAATACATTGGTTTGTTAAATCCACAGAAACCTGTTGGAAAGGAGAGGTTTGAAGATGGGATGCTTCAGGAGCAAGAACCAGGGGGTGAAATGTTGGCAAGGCACTCTTCATGTGTCCTCACTGCATCTCCATACAGGTGCCCTTCATTCTCTCTCCATACAGCCAAACTCTTTCCACAAGCCAAGAAACATGGCTTCTGATGGTTCTCAAACCTCTGCCATAGAGAAAAAGTGAGAAATGTATTCACGCCTTTTTGCTTTAATTTAACAATCTCAAGGAAGAATATGATGGTCCACCCTAGAGTTAAATTTTCCCAGGTGGGCCAAGCAACTGTCCAGCAAAGGATGTTGCCTGTAGACACCATTAAGTTTCAATGAGAAACATATAGTTGAAATAGAAGCAAACCCAAAAGTTGTTTCCAAAGCAAGGGGGTTTCTGTTCAGACAAAACATCCATGTTCAAAATCCATTATGTACATAGCTAAAATTAAAAAACAATTTTGTTTTCTCATTCATTTGATGGCAAAAATGGACCTAGTCTGAACTAATCTGGCAAACAAATTTGGCATTAACTTGATGTGAAACTACTGCATTTATTTATTTTTTTAAACATCAAAGTTTTATTTTCTAAACAAAATATTCTACTTTTTTATTATTTTGATTTGTATTTTGATTTTATTTTTAAGTGTAATACATGTACATGGCAGAAATTCAAATGCAATGTTTACCTGTGAATGCCAAATACATTTCAATTAAAAATATTTGATTATGGGTTGCTGGCCAAATGATTCTGGGGTATTATACAAAATATGGTATATGCATTATATTACTTTCCTATTTATAAATTCCAGAACATGTTTCTAAGGGTTTTAGAGAAGAGACGGTGTATTAGAATTATACTAGTACAAATATAAAATCCATAAAAATTAATTATGTTTACCATAATTTAAGAATACATGTGTATTATACTCAGAGATCCATCTATATCTGCATTTCTCTTTCTGAAAGAGACAGTGAAAGAGCATGTCTCCAAGTAGAGTCATAAACATTTGTGTTTCTTACACATTTAACTTCCTGATTTCAGCTACAAATTCTTTTTTTTTTTAATATGTATTTCTTCATTTAGAGGGGCAGGCGAGAAACGGAGAGAGAGAGCCCCAAGTAGGTTCCACCCTGTCAGTGCAAAGCCCGACACAGGGCTTGATCCCACGAACTGTGAGATCATGACCTAAGCCAAGATCAAGAGTTGGACGCTTAACCAACTGAGCCACCCAGGTGCCGCTCAGTTAAAAGTTCTTAACAAGAAAGTTAAATATGTCAAGAAACATCAACTCAGTGCAACTTGTGCATATAGTGCAAGTTTGTGACTTGCTGAAGTAAGGAGGGGTATGATAGAATCACACATATTAGAGACGAGAGTTACCTTAGAAATATTTAGGACATTTCCTCATTGCCACATGAGAAAATTGGAAAAGGAAGGGAAAATGTGACTTTCCCAAATAGCATGGATCTGGATCTAGAATTTTTTTTTTTAATTTTCAATCAGTGAAACATGTTTTTTTTTTTTTTTTTAATTCTAGCCCAGTATGGTAGGAGTCTTTTCAATATTAGTTATTTGCTTGGCTAAAAGATGAGATAAACCAAAAGGATAGGGGGAAATCATAATAAAATTCAAGTCGTCTGGAATGAGAGATGTATAGAAGTGTTATTTCTCATCAGGAGAAAAGTGTGGGAGAATTGTTATGTATGATAATGCAATTTGCTAAAATCAAAAGATTCTGAAAAATACTGGAGTACTTCTATGCTGATCCTAACCTTTTGACTTTTTAAGGCATCTGAAAAATGGTATTTTTTGACAGATGTAAATATATTGAAAGATATGAAAAATTATGAAACATATAATGGTATTGTGAGAAAATGAAATACATTTCTCCCAAATTGCTATACAAGTGGCTTTATTTTCAAGAGAATTTCTTTTTTTTTAAAGAGAATTTCTATGCAGTGTTTCCCCCCAAACTCCACAATATAATTTGTGCCATTTTCTGTTGTAGATAACCTGAAAAGATTACTATGTGATGCCACAAATAATCTGTTTCCTGTTATTTCCCAATTTTCTCATCCTACTCTCCACCTTTGTGAAAATTTGCTTTCAAAATAGTTAAATCTAGGAGCTCCTGGGTGGCTCAGTTGGTTAAGCATCAGACTTCAGCTCAGGTCATGATCTCACGATCCATGAGTTTGAGCCCCGCATCAGGCTCTGTGCTGACAGCTCAGAGCTTGGACCCTGCTTCAGATTCTGTGACTCCCTCTCTCTCTGCCATCCCCAACTCCTACTATGTCTCTCTCTGTCTCTCAAAAATGAATAAATGGTAAAAAAAAATAAACACAAAAATTAAATCTAGCTGTTATTATGGTGTGCATGGATATGGTGAATAGCATACCCGATGCAGGAACACAGCTGACTAACCAACCCCCAAGTTACTCCGGCCAGACATCTCATAAGCATCCTCTTCCATCTCTGATATCATTAGTTATCAAATTGTGTAAAAATTTCCCTTACCTCTGTCATTTTCACCCCAACCCCCATTCAGATCCTTATTCATTGTTGTTTGCAGTGTGTGTTTGCTTTATCTAACTGAACTAAAACCTTTGCTGTTTTAAGGTAGATTATACCAATTTCTCAGGCTTTACTTTGCTGGTTTGAAAATTATATCCACAAAAATCGAAACATTTGTCCTCTTGGATCACACTGCTTTTCAATGGCTCTACTGCTAATCATTTTCATATTCCCTTTCAATTCTGGAGATGCCGCCTTCCTACATGTTCTGATGAGAGGTAGGGTCTTCCCTCTCACAGCAGAACCTGAAAATTCCAGTTAACAGCTTTCTCTGACTCCGGATATCAGAGCATAAACATGTGACTCTAGTCACCAACTGCAAGACATCAATTAGGACTATGACTCCAGAGCAGGTAATAAATATAAATAATTAAGGGCAGTGAAGAACTGACTACAGCAGAAGCCGTGGTGCGTGTCCACGTTACGTTCATGCTAACAGTGACTGTTACGTTCACGTAACAGTCAGTGGGGGCTGTGGGGGCTCCAGTATCAGCAGCAGGAACAATCCAGCCACTCTTTCAAAGGCATGATTGTACCAGCCAGATGCCTTAGTTTCCTAACCATTTCTAAGTCTGTGGTTTTAGCCAATTTTCCAGTCTTTCATTCAATTCTATGAGCTAACCATTGTCTTCCAAAAATTTCCTTTTATGTTTAAAACCCATCATTGCTTTCTGTTGTTTGCCTCCAAGAACACTGATTAATATAATGTCAGTACTGAGTTAGCACACAAGCTTACTGACCCTTAAAGCTTAATTCTTCTTCCACTGTATGTACCTCACTGCTTTCTAAAGTCATTCACTTTCATGTTCTAGACACTGTCAATGGTAGGTTTCACTGCCCATAGTCTTTTTTTTTAGTTGTTCAATTTTTTATTCACTTATTTATGATATAAGTTGGGTTATCACTACTGCTATCAATTTTTATATAAATAGTTTATAGACCCCAGGTAGTATATTGACTTTCGTGGACAACATTAGTTTTGTAACATAGTAAATATGCTTCATCCTACAGAAGAGGACTGATTTATAGGTTATTAACGCAATTTGACAAGGAAAAACAGGTAGTGTCTAGCTGGAAATGAGAAAAATACTGAATGAATATATGAGTGAAATATTTGTGTCTTCGATATATAAGAACAGACTAGTTGAACCTTATGTTAAGTACAAAGTGTAGCATGTGTATAGATCTCAGAACTCCCAGTTGTTTATTTTCATGACTGACTGGTAAGTAATTTACCATTGAAAGGAATACTAGGTAAATAATCAAAGGGTAGAAATCGGTCACTTCTTTTTTTATTCATTCATTTACTTGTTCATCAGCAAACAGTTTCAATTTTTTTTAAGGCTTATTCATTTCTCAGAGACAGAGAGACAGAGTGTTGAGTGGAGGAGGGGCAGAGATAGAAAGAGAGAGAGAGAGACAGAATCTGAAACAGGCTCCAGGCTCTGAGCTGTCAGCACAGATCCCAATGCGAGGCTTGAACTCACAGACCACGAGATCATGACCTGAGCCAAAGTCGGACACTTGGCCGACTGAGCCACCCAGGGACCCCATCATCAGCAAACAGTTTCAAAGCACTAACCTTGTGCCAGTTGTCATCCCTGGTTTATTACTTACTAAAGTTTAATAATGTCTGTCACTGCCAGAGGAGATTTGCACAATGAAATGCATGGGAGGGACCTGTAGCAAGTTAAAAAGAAATTCAAAACTATTTCCTAGAGCTGAAAGTAAGGTGTTCTCTGAATTTCTGTATCCCAGGTATGGCATACCTTTCTGAATCATACATTACTTTCACATAAAATGTGTTAATTTATTTTTCTGATGTAATACCTTAGCAACATTGGAAATGCTTCATCTGAACTAGAAAAAAATGTGAATTAAGGAACAAGTATAGAATATACTTTCTTCATAAATATTGTTTGTAAAAAAGAAATGCAATGCGATATTTTATAAGTTAGCATTCATGAAACATAAGTCTCATCACAACATAATTTACACTAGCATAAATAAGTCTGAATCACTTACTCTTTCGTAACTTAACTTAATCATAATAGTAGATGACACTTTGTTTAATACCAAATCACAATCACACTTTTAGTGTTGTTAAAACCCTAATAATTTGTTAGTTGGGGGAAAAGAATAAGCCAAAGTTATGTATTAACACACTTCTCATTTTTCTTCCACCTTATATCAATACGTTGCAATAATGGACTTTTTCAGTAGGTCATATGCCACTTCACTGAAATATAAAAACAGGGGTGCCTGGGTGGCTCAATGGATTCATTGCTGACTCTTGATTTCGGCTCAGGTCATGATCTCAGTTTGTGAGTTCGAGCACTGCATCGGGCTCTGCACTGAGAGTACAGAGCCTGCTTGGGATTCTCTCTCTCTCCCTCTCTCTGCCTCTCCCCTGCTCATGCAGACTCTCTCTAGCTCATGCTAACTCTCTCAAAATAAATAAATAAATAACTTAAAAATTATGAAATAATAAAACATTTTTATTTTACTTTCCATTACTAGGTTATTGTCAAAGCTGTCAGATGTCTGTATTGCTTAAGAACATCATTTGCTGGTCACAGTACAATCCACAATAATTGATTCCTTAATACAAGTCACATTGAGTGGACCTTATGTTCTTACAAAAGTAAACTCCATACTATGAAAATGGCAACCTTCACCACTTTCCCAGCCATGATGGCAAATGGTGTGTAGAAGTTCCCAACTGTAACCATACTAGGGGTGGGACAAGTAGTAACAGCATATACTTTTTTTGTTTTGTTTTGTTTTGTTTTGGTCTCTCCCTCTACCAATCTCTCTCACTCTCCATCTCCTTCCCCTTCCCTCCCCCCATCTCACTGAATGATGTTAGGTTAGGCAATGCCTACTCTATTTCTAGCACCCAGCCCTCACCATCCTTTTCAATCTCACATTTGAGTTGCATGTCTAGCTCCCTGAAGGCACCTGAGCTCGAGAGCTGAGAGTTATTGCCTAATGAGATTACACATGAATTGTAGGGGAGCATACAGAACAGAAGAAAAGCTATACAAGACTCTCTTCCTGTCTTTTAGGAGCCAAGAATCCATTACTAAAAAAAAAAATACTACTATAGAATCTAAAACAGTGGTTCAAAGCTTCATTCCACATAGATATACGCAATGAACGGAGCACATTTACACCAGTATTGCTAACTTGCCATACTGTGATTTTTTAGCAGCAGCAGAATGAATTCTCTTCCTCTAAATCAAAATCTGTAATTAAAATCTCAGGGTGTTGGGAAGTAAAGAAACAGAAACAAACGTAAGCAGTTAGAAAATGTTCCCCAAGTGATTCTTGGATACCTCCCCTATTCAACCGGCTCTACCCTTCCCAACTCGTCCTCACACCTCCTATTGTGAATCACCAGTATGCAGAAATGGTGAAACAAAATCACAGTGCACAGAGCTGCTCTGAGAGGGAAATGATGCCAAAGGTCTCCCCTCTTCTCAAGGGTGGTTTGCACTGTACGAACTTAGCAAGGCTGAAACTTAATTTCCCAGGATTCTCTCTCCTGTGTGCTATTTATTTGAGACAGACAGAGAGACAGAGCACCAGCAGAGGGGACAGAAAAAGAGAGGGAGACACGGAATCCGAAGCAGGCTCCAGGCTCTGAGCTGTCAGCACAGAGCCCGACGTAGGGCTTGACCCTATGAACCATGAGATCATGACCTGAACTGAAGTCAGACGCTTAATCGACTGAGCCACTCAGGCGCTCCCACAAATTATTTTGTAAAAAAATAGTATTTATTTTGAGAGAGAGAGAAGACAGAGAGCGAGGGAGAGGGAGAATCTCAAGCAGGCTCTTCACTGTCAGCATGGAGCCCAACACGGGGCTCGATCTTACAACTGTAAGATCATGACCTGAGCCAAAACCAAGAGTTAGAAGCTTAACCGACTCAGCCACCCAGATGTCCCCACAAATTCTGATATGTGTGCGTGTGTGTATAATACATATGCATGTAGGTATATATGTATATGTCTGATATATACGTATATATCACATATATATTTCACATATAATATGAAAGTCTTCAGTGGCTCCCAATTCCTGTAGGAATTTCTAAACTGCTAAACTGCTATTACCAACTGCTATTACCAGAAAAGAGATCCCTGTAGAGGGAATAATTAGGGACACATGAGATACCGAGATGCCCGAAACCATTATGATCCCAATAAAACATCTGAACCTCATGTAAACCTTGGTGCCATCCCCTCTATAGCTAGCACCATGCCAAATTTGCTACTAACCATCCATATTCTAAGGAAAGTTTAACCATGATCAGGCACTCTAGGAACTAATAAACTAGGTCCTGGTTGTATCCTCTACCTCAGGCACTCTCTGGCATTCTGTGTATATTCAAGAAATATTTACTGAACGAATTGAAGGAATGAAGCAATTACTGACTGAACGAATGAAGTTTCCACCCACTGAAACTTCAACAGAATAACACTGATTCTCCACTGCATTTTCAGTCATCGTAATTGTTTGACTTTAAATACAACAACCTGGAAGGTAAGAATTATTACCGAATTGTACAAATGAAGAAACAGAGATTAAGCGTCTTGCTCAGAATCACACAGTGTGTGAGAATAAACTGTGTCTATCTCACCCCAAAGCTGGGGCTTGTTCTGTTACACCAGGCTGCCTATCAAAAGAACATTCTCTTTGGTGAAGCTTCACACAATCTACTCGACTTCTTCACCCGTCCACCTCCCTTGAGAGTGGACTTCCAGTGCCAGTTTTCTTATCTTTCTTTGTTTATTTGCTAGCTATTCTCAAACTGTCTTCGGCAGATTTAGAATGCCATCTGCCTCCAGCCTTTGACTCCTGCTTCCCCCAAATTTTGCCTCATGAGTATGACTCAGCTTGACCTGCTTCTGCTTTCCATTTTAAACCTAGCTAAACCTCATCAAGGGATGAGAAAAAATAGTCATTGGCTTTTCAGGTGAGTTGTGGCTTTGCATTTCTTCTTTGATGTACTTAATATATGACTAGTTTCACTGCGACTCTGATGCAGCCACGTCACCCTCTGTGGCAGCGAGCTCAGCTCTCTTGTCCCAGTTTCCTTTCCGTCCAATTTCTTCCAATGCTTCCCTAGTGCGTGTACTTGGGCTACTTCCCAACTTCCTGGTTCTCTGTGGCTCTGACCTGGGCACCTGCTGCCTCCTTTCCAGCACAGCCTGAGGCTTGAATATCGGAACGCTGGAACAAATTCCAGGTGGCTAGAACACCAAACTTGTGTAATTCTGATGGGATCTCTCACAAAAAGCGACGAATGGAGCTTATCACGTGTGTAACTAATTTCATTATTCAGACCAAAGGCACGGATCAGTATTTCACATGCATTTTCAAATCACAGTAAATACAATCTTCCTTCAACTCAGTGGCATAATAAGAATTCAAGATTTTCCAATAGTAGTGCTTCTACTAGGACCCAAATTCATGTTATTCTTCTTAGAGGAGAGGAAATGCTAATCCACATCAAGAAACATTGCTTCTTAAAATGGCAAAACACTAGCATTTCATATTTTTCAGGGTTTTTTTTTCTTTTTTGTATTTGAAAAGTTGTTGAATGTAAGGTAATATTTTGGCACTGATTCACTGTTAGAAAAAGCAGTCTGGAAACCTGACTCCCTGAAGAACACAAGTGAGAATTATCCAATTTTATTGTCCTCCACAGATTCATAGAATTGTTGGTGTGAAAAAACCATGGCAATGAATCTAATTCATCCCCACACTCAATGCCTGCAGGCATATCACATACGTCCCTAGAGAGATCGAAATGTATTCTATTTTTAAAGATTTCCAAAAATCCCACAACCTCACTCAATAAATCCTTGCAATGTGCAATTACTTTCCACACCAGGAAACATTTCTTTACATCTAACTAAAATCTCGTATTCAATAGTATCTTTGTGCCCTCTGCTTCCTCTTGTCCTATTTGTAGTCAAGATTCAGAATGAATGCTTCCTGTACTGTCTTATTTATTGACCTTCAATCTTCTTTGGAATGAATAACTCATTAAAACTTGCTTGACCATTTCAGTGTCTCTTCCACTAGAAAGTTCCTGAATACTTCAACGACTTTTACAAGAAGGTTTTAAATGAATACACGCTGTCTTACAAGATTCACAACACCATTTGTTGAGTTAATACAAAATATTCACTTTTACTGTTCAGCACAAGTGCTAAGAGCCTGAGAGGATCTTAGAAAATATTTGATAGTTGACAAGGGTATGATATGGGGTTTCAAAATTCTACAGTAGCTTCAACAAGTAAACTCTAAAAAAAGATTAAATAGTATTCAAATAATATTCTTGTGCTCCATAGCAAGAAATGAATGCATATTACCTTTAACTGTATTTAATTTTCATTAGTTTAAATTTAATGAACCATATGTGGCTGGTGGCTAATGGATTGCACAGTGCAGGTCTAGTAAATATACCTATAAAATTGTGTATTAGAGTTTTATTTGCAAATTATTCAATTTTAGGAAAGTGAGGTTTTTTTTCTTTTTTTTTTCTCTCAGAGCACACCTTGTTACTATAGGAATTAATTTAGATTAAAAGTGATCAGTTTAGGGGTGCCTGGGTGGCTCAGTCAGTTAAGTATCTGGGTTCAGCTCAGGTCATGATTTCACGGTTCATGTCTGTGTTGACAGCTCAGAGCCTGAAGCCTGCTTTGTATTCTCTGTCTCCCTCTCTCTCTGCCCCTCCCCTGCTCATGCTAGCTCTCTCTCTCTCTCTGAAAAATAAATAAACATTAAAAAAAACTTTTAAGTGATCAGTTTATTACATGCAAACTGAGAGGGTCTGGTATTTATTTTATTATATAGTTATTTTCATGAAATTAGTATTTTCAAAGTGATCAGACAAAATATGAAAATGTACAGTTATGATTATTAGCTATGACTAAAACACTTCTTTTTTAAATTAAAATAAATGATTCCTGCAGATAGTTAAGGGCCCTGACAATTTAAATATTAAATCCAAATAAGGGCACCTGGGTGGCTCAGTCAGTTAAGTGACTGACTCTTGGTTTTCAGCTCAGGTCATGATCTCATGGTTTCATGGGTTTGAGCCCCACATCGGGCTCCGTGCTGACAGTGAGGAGCCTGCTTGGGATTCTCTGTCTTCCTCTCTCTTTGCCCCTCCCCCACTTGCACTGTCTCTGTCTCTCAGAATAAATAAAATTTTAAAAAATATATTAAATCCACATATAAATAAGTATAATAAATGTTTTCTTACTTTCCAACAGTAAATTTTACTCTTTGAATCTGCAAACAAATGATTGCTAATGCAGTAGCTAATTAAATTCTTTATTCTATTGACTTCACAAGGGTGTATGGTTAACTTAACAAATGTGGTTTATGCTGATTCAGTAGAAATCTATAAGTCAATAGCATTAAATTATGGAAATTTTTGCCTGGATTTGTTTGCACTTTTAAAACCATTTTTCAAAACAATTTAAAGATCTTTATTTTATAATTCAGAATACTTCACCTCCATTCCCTTCCCCCCAAAATAAAATTAGGGTTATACATTGTGAAATAATGGGGAAAATAATATTCACTTTAATTTACATTTATTAAAATTGATTAATGTGGCTAAATAGATGTATATATATATATTCACACAAACATTATATATACTTTTTTTTTCATTTTTTCATTGTCAGATTCTATTTCTAGCATTCATGTATTTTTTTTTTTTTTTTTTTTTTTTTTGCCACCAGTCTAATCACCCAGTTCTTGGTCACCTTATAATTGAATTACTTCAACAAATTTGTATCTGTTCCCTTTAACCTAGCCCTTCTCCGACAAGATACCAAAAAAACTACTTCACATATAGCCCTTGCCTTACCACCCTCTTACCTACACCATTTCTGGAAGATTTTTCCATTTTTATCTCCTGCATCTTAGGACATAAAATCAACAATCTCCTCATTGTCTCATAGTTCAGAATTTTAAGCGCTTTTCAATTCCTCATTAACAAAGTTTCACCAGTACAAACAAACTATTGGAGTGCCTTATTTTCTCCAAATGTTTCTCAGCCTGAAACCCCAGATCAGTATCTTCATCACATCATTTCCTTTCAGCCCCCTAAAACTATGCTCAACATTTGCTAATCTATCATTCACTTTTCTCATCTTTAATCTTTGGCTAATCAATCCTACCTTATAGTTCCCTTATATCAAACCTTGTAGCAATAAGCTACATAATTTCACACACTCATAGAGGCATATGCTTTGTGGTTTTATGCAACACCATGGCATTCACATTCATACACACACACACACACACACACACACAGAGTTATGTCTTCCTCTTGCCTAAAAGCTATAATTCTAGGGTATTCTACAAATTTCTTTATAAAATTCTATTCCCAAAATGTTTCATTTTTTCTTGATGAATTAATAAAATGACCATATCTCATCTACTCTAAATTTTAAAAGGATTAAGAAATTTTAAGTCCAATGACTTAAATAAAAAATTCAAAATAAAGAACAATTATAAAATATGATTCATCATGTTTAATTCCTTCTTCAACATTTTTTTAATTCACTACATGAAATTAGTTGACTTGGTGGAATAATTCTCATTTACCTTAAATGCAACATGTAATATGAGCAGCTTATAAGAACACTAATGTGTTTTGTAAAATTATTTTCCCTACTGTTATCAGGCTGTCTGTGGAGATAGAGAATCATATCAGAGCAAAAAATTCTTATTTCCTTCATGTGACATAGGAAAAAAAGTCATTTAAACTTTCATAAAGGTAACTTTCATTAGAGTAATTAAGTTTCTTTTGGTTTCTCAGTTAACCATTTTCCAGATTAACTACTTTTAACTTTGATTTCTAATGGGAAAATAGCCATTAGCAAAAAAAGTATAGCAAATTAGACTAGAATGAATAATTTTTAAAAAATCAAATCTCTTAAAAACTGAGAACAAACTGAGGATTGATGGGGAGTGGGAGGGAGGGTGATGGGTATTGAGGAGGGCACCTTTTGGGATGAGCACTGGGCGTTGTATGGAAACCAATTTGACAATAAATTTCATATATTGAAAAAAAAATCAAATCTGGCTCATTCAATACAGGATGGTATACTCTAAGCGCCAATAACTTAAAAGGAAACATCTTAAAATAATGACAAATTTTTCTAGATATCCAAAAATACAAATTAAGAATTTCATTGCAAGTCCAGAAAAAAATGATTAAAAGTTTCTGCTTTTTTTTTTTTAATGTAGTTTGAAGTCACTCGCATTCATTTTCCCAGTGCCTAAGGGACTGAGAGAAAGATCTCCCAAGGAAACCTTAACCTTACAATTAGCGTTTTACTGGACTGAAATAATCAAGACTCCTCAGGGCTAGACACACAGGAATTAGTTCAAGGCAACCTTTAATTTAACTTTGTAGTGAATGTCTGTAAGAGCTATAGGCAGTATGTGGGAATCTATGAGAGGACACTCAAAATCAGGGAAATCAATCTTTCTTTGCCTTCAATTGATCTTACATTTCTACTCTGATCCACAGTGTGTCGACTGCATTTTTTTCTCCTGGAAATTTACTTGTAACAATGACTAGAAGCACTACTGGCCTAAATGGGTGGGGTCCAGGAAGTGTCTTCCTGCCCTATCAGAGAATTGTTCTGCATTCCACTCACTCTTTAATGTGCCACCAGGATTACAACTAGCATCAAGAAAACTTCAGAGTTTGTTTTATTCACAGTGTTACCAAGAGTCGTTTAACATTTTAGAAAAGTTGACAGCAACACCACTCATTCTGTTTATGACACCAATATAGCACATATGTGTCAGTCTGCATCACCACTGCTGGGTTGTGGTGATATTCTCCATATTTATTACAGACATCATTTGCCCCATTATTCCATATACAGCTGCAAACAACCTCATACCTCATTTTGAATCTGCTCTAACCATTTACATATTCCTTAATTTTTTTCTAATTTTATGACCAATAAAGCACTATCTGTTTTTTCTTGTGAGGTTATATAGGGAGGTAATTTATATTGTCTATGACTTTCATTTCAGATTTCTAAAGGGCCTTGGTGTCTAATAGAGTTAAGAACCACTGTTCTAAGCCAATTGTGATCATCTCCTTCTCTTACCAAACGTTCAATATCCTTACCAGTTGGGAAAAGCTAAGGTGAAGGAGACGTATGAGGAAGTCTTCTGATGGTCTTGGGGGAAAATGTGTGCTTATTGCTTACTCTAAAAATGAAAGGAAGAAGAGGACAGCTTGTGAATACTTTACATTTCCATCCTCACACCTTCAACAGGTACATGATGTTTGTTGTAGTCATTTTGTGACAATGAGGTAACAAAGCTTGGAATAAAAGGGCAAACGCCACTGAAGAAATGGACCACCTTGAACTATTCTCTCAATCTTCTTGATATGTGTAAGGGAGCTTACATGGTTTTAAATCACTCTTATTTGGATTTCATGCAACCTAAATCATATTTATGTGGTAAAAATTGAATTTAATATCTTACCTTCAAATCTGGTTGTCATCCATTATTTCATGCCATTATTTCCCCAGAACTTTTATCACTACCCATCCCCCTGAGACACCTACTCAATCTTAAATACTGTTGATCTGACCTCATAAATATGTGACATCCATTTATATTTCTCATTTTCAACCTTCAATATCTTAAGTTAAATGACCATATCATTCTATCTGCACTTTTTGCTACAGCCTTCTAATTGGCCTCACTGAGTCTCTCTCATACTCTACCACTTTGTTTACCCATAAAAGACTTCCTTTTCTAAAACAAAAACAATTAATCATATTAGTCTTCTCAGAAAAAGCAGCTTCTTCTTACCGTAGAACAGATTCCCAAATCCTTAACCAGATGTATAACATGAACCCCATGATCTATACACCAGCCATGATGTTCCCGATGTTCCCCTTGCCTGAAAAATTGTACTCCCACCACCACCACCACCACCACCACCACCACCACCACCACCACCCACACACACAAACTCACTTTTCATCCCTAAGTCATAGACTTTTTCAGGTAAAGTCAGCTTAAACCATCACTTCCCTGGAAAAGCCTTTTCTAACCCACAAATTCAGTCAGTCAGGAGTTACTCACTCTCACTGAACACTCTGACTTTCCTTCAAAATTAGTTTTTGTAGTTCTTAATTTAGTTCTGGCTTCTCCACTAAATCAACAACATGAGGGTAGTTGATATGACGTATTTGTCACTGTAGTCTAAATTCCCTGCAGAGCCCCAAAGTCAAAGTGATCAAATGATACTGCTAGAATGAATAGAAGAATGAACTATTTAGTCCCTCCTATTCTGATTCAAGACAGAGCAAACAATTTTCCTAGGATAAACTTTGGCTCTCTCCCTAGATCTTCCTCAGGGAGGAAATCAACTAGGCATATCAAATAAAGAGTGTGGTCCTCTTAAAAACTGTATTTGCCAATATAAATTAATTATTCTGATCTACACACTGGCCTCACATAATTGTGATTAGTGTGAGATAGAAGCACTCTTGGTATGCAGACAAAAATCAAGATTCATTACAAAGCTGAAGGCTTTTCCCTAGAAGGTAGTAAATTTCTCCAAGTAAAGCCATCTTGTGAGGCCCTACTGGTGTAGCCTTCCAAAAGGACTATTAACCAAAAGTAAATTTAAATCTTGGACTCTCACTGTGATAAGGACAAAAATACCAAACTATAAATAGTTATCCTCCTTCTGAGGAGGACTCTTCTATTGCTCAGCTTGGTGCCAAGGACTCTGGTGCTGATTTAGGGATTTAACGCAGAGAAAAATTAGAAGAAGCCTTGGGAGACTAAATTGATTTACACAAGAATGCATCACATGCCACAGAGGAAGAAAGTTAAGAATGTGGGAGAAGGGGGTCAAACTAGAATGACAAAGACCTGGAGCTAGAGGTGGAATTTGGAAAACAGACAGAGGAGAAATTGAGTTAGCTGTGAACTCTCTTAGATGGATCTGACTCTGGAGAGAAAGAAAGGTAGGAAAAAGATTTCTTAGGAATTTCTTAGGATTTCTTGGTGTGTGGTCTATAATTTCAATCCCGCTATACACACAATCCCTGAGCAAAATCTTCTAAGAAGTGTCCAGAGTTTGTTTTATATTTTATTTTAAGGGAGATCATGCCTTAGGGAAGGAGTATAGGATTACAAAGTTTGTCCGATAAATTTAGTGAAATGCCTTCAGAAACTAGAAAATTCTAGCACACCATCTTCATTCAGGGTGGCTTTCGCTAAGTTGAGTTAAAGGAAAAATTACCATATAAAATAGAATCCTTAACATTGCTTCCAATAATTTCTTCAGGTAGCCACAATAAATTCTCTTTTAAAGGACCATGTAAAATATAAAGGTAAGAGTGGAAATAAGTGAAAAAGAGACTAAAAAGACAGTAGAAAAGATCAATGAAAGTAAGAGCTTTTTTTTTTGAAAAGATAAACGACATAGACAAACCTTCTAAGCTCACTGAGAAAAAAAAATGAGAGAAGGTGCAAAGAAATAAAATTAGAAGTAAAGTGAAGACATTACAACTGGTATCACACAAATACAAAAGATTATAAGAGAATATTATAAACAATTATGTACCAAAAATTTGGATACCTTAAAAGAAACAGGTAGATTCCTGGAAACAATACAACTTCACAAGCCTGACTCATGAAGAAATAGAAATTCTGAACAGATCAATGATGAGTAAAAGGGCCTAGAATGTACAAAGGAGGAAGGGCAGTCTGTTCAATAAAGGATGATGGGAAAACTGGACAATCACATTAAAAAGAATGAAACTGGGGCGCCTGGGTGGCTCAGTTGGTTAAGCGGCCGACTTCGGCTCAGGTCATGATCTCGCCGTCTGTGACTTCGAGCCCCGCGTCAGGCTCTGTGCTGACAGTTCAGAGCCTGGAGCCTGTTTCAGATTCTGTGTCTCCCTCTCTCTGATCCTCCCCCATTCATGCTCTCTCTCTGTCTCAAAAACAAATAAACATTAAAAAAAAAAAAAAGAATGAAACTGGACCCCATCTTACATCATACACAAAAATCAACTCAAAGACTTGAAAATAAGGCTTACCTTGAACATAGGATCTGCAAATATAAAACTTCTAGAATAAAGTATAAGGAGGAAGCTACTTGACATTGGTATTGGCAATTATTTTTTGGATTTGACACCAAAAGCAAAGGAAATGAAAGCAAAAATAAACAAGTGGAACGACATGAAACTAAAAAGCTCCCAAACAGCAAAGGAAACCATCAACCAACGAGAAGACAACCTATGGAGTGGAGGAGCTATCTGAAAATCACATATTGAGTATTTAATACCCAAATTTACAAGAAACTCATACAACTCAAAGGAAAAAGGAAAAAAATAAAACAAGTAACCCAATTAAAATACTGACATAGGGTCTAAGTAGACATTTTTTCTAAGAAAGACATACAAATGACCTACAGATATCTGAAGAGGTGCTCAACATCACTAATCAGCAGGAAACCGCAAATCAAAACTACAGTGAGGTATCACGTCACCCTGTTAGGATATCTGTTATTAAAAAGGCAAGAGATACATGCTAATGAGGATGTGGAGAAAAAGAAACCCTTGCATACTCTTAGTGAGACTATAAACTCATATGGCCACTATGGAAAACAGTATGGAGGTTCCTTAAAAAAAAAAAAATTGAAAATAGCACTACCATATGATCCAATAATCCTACTTCTGGATATAGATCTAAAGGAAATGAAATCATTAACTTAAAGAGACACACATACTCCCCTGTTACAGTACCCAAGGTATGGCAACAACCTGTGAGCTGACAATTGAATGGATAAAAAAATGTGATAAACACACACACACACACACACACACACACACACACACACACACACAAAGAAATACTACTCAGCCTTCAAAAATAAGGACCAACTGGGCACCTGGGTGGCTCAGTCAGTTAAGCGTCCAACTCTTGGTTTTGGTTCAGGTCATGACTTTGCGGTTGATTGGTTCAAGCCCCACATCAAGCTTTGTGCTGGCAGTGCAGAGCCTGCTTGCGATTCTCTCTCTCTCCCTCTCTCTCTGCCCCTCCCTGCTCAGGCTCTCTCCCTCAAAATAAATAAATAAACTTAAAAAAAAAAAAGGAAATCCCGTCATTTGCAACAACAAGAATGTACCTCGAGGCTATTATTCTAAGTAAAGCAAGCCAGACAGAGAGAGACAAATACTGCATGGTATCATTTATATGTGAAATCTAAAAATAGTAATAATAACAAGTTCAACTCACAGAAAAAGAGACTAGAAATGTACTTGCCAGGGGATAAGGGATAGGGGAAGTAGAGAGAAGTAGATAAAAGGATACAAGCTCTCAGTTGTAAGATGAGCAAGATCTGAGGGTCATGTATAACATGATGAGTACAGTTGGTCACACTGGATTGTAAGACTGAAATGTGCTAAAAGAGAACTTAAATATTGGCACAAAAATAATAATAAAGGAAAATATGGGAGGTGATGGATTTGTTAATTTACTCAATGGGGGGGAATCTTACCTATCGATCGATCTATCTATAAAATCATCAAGTTGTACACTTTAAATATTATATGTATTTTTTCAAGTAAACCTCAATAAAGCTAGAAAAATAAATAAGTCCTGACAAGAAGGCTGTAATAAATTTTATTTAAAAAAATTATAATTAACTCAGGCTTGTAAATAAAGACCTATACAAAACCACATTGCCATGGGAAGTCATTGTCAGATTTTCAAAAAATAACCTAGGGTGTTTAATAACAAATATATCTGTGTTTGAAACTAAAAACCTCTTATACAAAATAATTATTCTGTAATATAATAGCTTTCAAATGAACTAAGATATTTTATTACACTATCAAATACAAATGAAAATATTTATATTTCATTTTAGATGAGTATTAAAAAAGAAATATTTACTCAGTACTGATAACCCCACTCAGAGGAACAACTTCTAGATGTCTAACAAATGCCTATGAATCTGTTCTTTTTAGGTGGTTGAAATATTATTTCTAAGTTAGAAAGTCAGTCAATGTTTAATCTTACATGTTGCAACAAATCAGTGTGCCCTACAACTAATGAACGAATCATACTTTCTGAGTGATTCATTGATTTTTTGCAAATGTGAATTTCTAAAAGTAGAAATTTGATAAAAGTTCAGGCTACAGGGAAATGATGAACATTGTCACACCAGGAATCTATTTAAATGGAGGGATGGATTTTATGAAACTGTATGTCATATGTCTGTGCTGAAAAAGCATAAAAGAAGGAATACACTGGAGATACTGCTGTAGTAGTTGTCTGGGGGAGATATAAAAGGAAGTAAGACACACTTTCTGTCCCGCAGATGCATAAAATCTAGTAGGAGATGAAATGTGTGCACATATAATCAAGACAGTATGTTAAATGACTCATCAAAGTAGTGATAATAGCAAAACAACAGAAGCTCTATGAAGGTCCAGATTTGGTCTTTACATTCCTCAACATCTAGAAGAAAGCCTGGCACATAATAGGTGCTCAATAAATACTTGTTGAATCAACAACAGTTATAGGGAAGAACTGTGTATATACGTGTTAATATGAATGTGCCTATAAAATCATTTGTAATTGTAAACTCTTAACAGACTGGAATGGCTTGAATCAGCATGACAGTCTGGGCACTTTCAAATCCCTAGCTTCCCTGGCAAAGTCTGGGGATGGCCCAACAAGGAGACAAGGAGACTGCCACCTTACCTACCTTGAGTTTTTGTGAAATAGTTTGAATATTTTCCTGCTTAAAAGAGTTTACTTTTTTTTTCTTTTCTTTGTAGAGCAGAAAAGGCATAGGTTTTGCAGCAATAGCTCAATGTTCAAATGCTAGTCCTGGCTGCTACCCAGTGGGCAACCAGTGTCCACAGGTGGCAATGAGAAATAATTGAGCATCAGCTGACAGCAGATTATTTGTTAAATAGTTTGCATTCAACAGATACCCTGTCCATTTCCCTAGCGGTTTTTAAAAGCAGCCTAATGCCACATTTAAACAAATTATCTAGTCTCCACCATCTGCTAGTTGTGTGGCTGGGGGGAAATGAATTAAACTGTCTGATCCTCAGTTTCCTCGTTTATAAAATGGGGATTAAAATGATACTCACCCACAGGTATAACAAAAGTACCAATTGGCCTTTCAAATATTCTAATATTCAAACTCACTGGGATTTTTGAAAATTTATTTCCTCTCAGTATTTATCATTTCTGTATCTCCTGTTGATTAGCTTTCATTATTAATTTCTTATTCCTCATTAATTTTGGTGAAATTCATATAAATGAAGTGAATATAATAAAAAAAACAGTAATCTGCTGAAGGGACCTCAGCCTTTTAGAAGATCTCATTACTTAAGAGTATAACCAGAGAAGGAACTAGATAAAACGAGACCGTGGAGGATCTTTCTCTCTGGACTTAGCACAGGAGGATTCGTAATGCAAGCCCTGTAATAACAAATTGAAAGGAAAAAACCTTTCCAGTATCTCTACTAACAAAGTAAGAATTAAATTTAAAAGATATTAGTACAAAACTTTCTTAACTGGAGGCTCTCCCTATCAACTTGCTTTAAGGTTAGGAGAGCAATGTTCTCTGCATCTCCCTCTCTACTGCAGAGTAGGAGTCAAAAATACACATTCATATGTCCATATAAAAATGAACAATTATTGCATGCTGTGAAATTAACTTCTCTAGGTCACCTTGCAAACTCTCACTCCCATCCCATTCGGTGTGTATGAACATAATTCTTTTTTTCATAAACTGATAATACAACCAGTGTATTTAAAATGCCAAAAGATTTATTATTATGAATGTATAAGCACAATGTGTATTTCAATATACTCTGCAATACCAAGTACTTTATAAACCTACTAATATATTCAAGGAGCAACCATATTACACCACTGATGGACAGTGACAAAACAGAAATAAAAATCACCAATCTTAAGAAAACTAACTAGGACAAATGTTACCTAGTTAGGACAGATGTTACCTAGAGAAGAATTTCGGATTAATAACAGGAGAGTTTATCAAAGAGACAACAGTCCATAGATAAAGTGGGCTACATTCAAGAGTAGCTAGGTGGCTACATTCCAAGGATACGGTAGAGGTAAGTCCATTATCCACTGGACAGCAATGTAATAGAAGGAAACTCAAGTCACCTCTGATAGGTGGAAAAGTCCCTTTGTATCATAGGATTTTTTTAATGCTAAGTACAAATAACAGACTCAACCACCTTTTAAAATGGATACCCTAATACAAAATTCACATTCAAAATAAATCACATTAAGAAATAGCCTGAAGGAGGGGCACCTGGATGGCTCAGTCGGTTAGGCATCCGACTCTGGCTCAGGTCATGATCTCAAGGTTTGTGGGTTCAAGCTCCGCATCAGAGTCTGTGCTGAAGGCTCAGAGCCTGGAGCCTGCTTCGGATTCTGTGTCTCCTTCTCTCTTTGTCACTCCCCTATTTGTGCTCTCTCTTTCTCTATCAAAAGTAAATAAATAAACATTAAAACATTTTTTTAAAAAAAGAAATAGCCTGAGGGGAAAAATGTGAATAAAACAACACAGTATTAAGATCACTTTTAGAAAAGGAGTGTGGGAAAATGAATTCAGAGTTCAAGTTTCCTCTTAATTATTGCTCCATTTAGAACACTGTATTTTTTCCATTCTTTTATTTTTGTTTTTAAAATTTTTCTTCTTCCAAGTTTTTATTTAAATTCCAGTTAGTTAACATACGTTGTAATATTAGTTTCAGGTGTAGGATTTGGCGATTCATCACTTACACATGTAACACCCAGTGCTCATCACAAGTGCCATCCTTAATACCCATCTAGCCCATCCCCCTGCCCACCTCCCCTCCAGGAATCTTCAGTGTGTTCTCTATAGTTAAGAGAGTTTAGAACATTCTAAACAAAATTTCTACTTAACCAGATTCAAGGTGACAGAAAATTATTATTCAGTATGGCAACGGTTTTAATGGGTTATCATAAATACACATTTTACTTTAACATAACATCACATGATATTTAAAGTTTAAAGGAAGAGTAATCCAGACCAAGCAGAAGAGAATAAATTATCATTACTTTTAATAAGTTTGTTTTGTTATTAACAATATGATTTCAAAAAATCATGCCATAATACAACACTGCCTCCCCCCCCGACACACACACACAAACCTCTACCCGTTACAAGGTGGTCCCAGGTCCGTAGAGCCTTGGGTCATTTTCTATTACAAAATAACTCCATTTTACCACCAAACAAAGAGAGTTGCTTTTCTGAGCAGAGAAAATAAGTCTTCTATTGATCCTTCTCCTTCAAACAGTGTTCCAAATCCTCCCTTCTAATTACAGGATTTTAGTCCCCACAAAGCCACTTGCCCCTAATTATTCTTAGCCACTTTCCCACCGGAGAGTTTTATTTGTGTTGTGCTTATTTAGCAATATTGTTACAATAATAATGAGAGGGGCCACTTGTCCTTGTGAATGGTGCAGGACACTGATTAATTTGCCTTTGTGAAGTTTACTACTGCCCTGATTCTGAAGCAACATACCCATGACATGCTTTTATTCACTTACTTACTTACTTACTGGCTTATTGGCTTATTTATCTCATCTCCGGGGGAGCCCCAGGAAGACCAGTATAGAACTGAGTGAGCCACGGACAGTATATATATATACAGATTTCAAAAGCACATTATAAAACCAAGAAAAATGAATGTAAAACTTGAATTCATAAGCAAATATTGGGAAACAAATCCTTTATTTTACAAAACAGCCTTGCAAAATAGCACTTAACCACAATTACTTCTGCAATAGTTTTGCAGTATAGCAAATGATTATTAAAGTTGGCAGGTGGGGCCTGATCTGTGTTTTGGATCACTATGAAATGGTCGCCCAGAAGAGATATTTGTGAGGAAGGGATATATGTGGGCAATGAAGCTGTAGGCTAGCCTTCTGTGGTGGGCATCATCATCCATGGGCCTGCACAATGTCTTTTGAAAAACCCTTTAGTGTTTAAAGGTTATTTCAAAATATGAGTTTCACTATTCCAGTTCAGAAGCCCAAACTGAAATTCCTAGATTTCCTTACAGTTGGGAAGCAGGCAAGTGATCTCAGCTCCAAATAATAATAATAAATGCAGAAATCAAGAGATACATGCATTTGAATAAGAATAAAGTCAAAAAGAAGCTTCAGCCTCTGTGCACAGTTTCGGGATTCTGCAGTGGTGTCTGGATACTCCTGGAGACATCATCAGAGGTAATAAGGACCCAATGATGCAAGATCAAGTTCTCTGCTCAGACCTAACCTTACTGGGATGGTAGGCACACCTCCCTTTTATTGCATAGTAGCCACTGGGCAAATGCTCTTACAAGGCCAGTCTTACAGCATGCTTCTAAGCTTATCTCCTGAAGACTTAGCCTCACTCAAGCTTGGTTTTCACGTCAATGTTTCCCAAGCCTATGAATACTATGAACTACCAAATACCTTATAATTAAACCTCTGCTATTTACAGTCTGGAACCACTGATTGCAATTAAGAACAATGACTGATTGATTGGAAACAAGACTGAATTGGGAGAGAAGATATCAGGGCAGACTCCAGAATCTGAAGATCAGGTAACTACATGGGATTGATCTGCTACCAGAGATGTCCATTCTTCTTTAGCAAGGTGTTACAGCAGAAGCTCTAGGGAGTTTATGGTACCCAAAATCAAGTCAGAGTCTTTAGATCTCAGCTATTCTACTTGTTCATTTTCTTAAACTGTAATATGCAATGTTATTGTGAGAACTGGATATAATCTATGTAAAGTTATCAGCAGCGTTCTCAGTACAAGCTGTGGTTATACAGACAAGAAAAGGGCAACAGTATAGCTCTAATAAATCACCTAATTTGTGGATCTAGCCTCAGAGAGGAGCAGTTAGTAAGTACTAAATAGAGTACCTGGAATCCTAGCAAAATAATATTTGTTTGAGGTCCTGGCTCCAGTTCTAGATGTATTCTGAAAATATGATCAAACTTAGGTAAGAAGACAAACCCAGGAGAAGTCAGGAAATACAGCCTCTGAATGGTTGCTTCTTGGACCTGGGAGTATCTAGAGACTAATCTCAGACACAGCGATATCAAGGCATAGAGTAGAAAATCTAAGCCAATGGTGTTAAGCTGCTCTTCCCTAACCTGCCTGTGCCAGGGTTGCCTGAAAAACTGGGCAGGATTCACTCTGCAAGTGAGGACAACTTTAACCATAGGTAAGCGGGCCAGAAACGTCATAACTCCCCACTTATCTTAATTTACACACACACATACACACAACGCAAACCTTTACTTGCAACTTTCTGTCATTGACTTGGAACCAGTAAACAAGTTTGTTCTCATTAAATATTTGTAAGTTGGATTAAATGTGTAAATTAAATACCTCTGAGAAGATACTGGAACATGGTCTTCTTGTTATTTTGAGCTCTGCAAAAATGTTGAAAGTTGATAAAAGAGCAATAGCTCCTGATGGTTAGTTGCCTGGCATTGTGCAATGATTTGATCAGTGCTACCCAGACAATTCTGTATGTTATGTGGACAATTCACTGAGTAGAATAACCAGCTTTGTAAAGTTAGGCTCATGGCAATCTAGCCACCAAATGGCCTGGGAAGAATGGATGTCAGTGGGACATTCAATGAGTTCTTGCAAGAGGAGCTGAAATGGATCAACAATAAACAAAAGATATAGGAAAATGCATATAAGACAATTTCAAGTTCAGTCATAGCATCAAACAGCAGAGTTGATCTTTGGGAATGCCACAGCCTTTGACAAGATGGCCTGACACAAAAATATCAAATGATGAGTTCTTTATTCGAAGTAATTTTGGCATCAAAGCTTAAGAAGCCAAATCAGCAGACACTAACCATCTGCAGAGAAGCTAGAGTTGCCGATTCTGGTCAAAGCCAAGCAACACAAATGATAAGAGGACTAAAATACTGAGATGCAGTTTACGCAGACTTTTTCTGCTGAAACAATAGCCAATAGAGACCTATGCTTTTACCTTGATTAGGACAAAGGTAAACCTACAGATAAACAGTAGTTTTGGAGAAAAGAAGGATGAGTTAGATCAAAATTAAACAGGGGCAGATTCTAAGTTTTTAAATGTTTATTTATTTATTTTGAGAGAGAGAGATGGTGTGTGTGCACAAATAGGGAAGGGGCAGAGAGAGAAACCCAAGCAGGCTCCGCGCTATCAGCACAGAGCCTGACACGGGTCTCGAACTCATGAACGGTGAGACCGTGACCTGGACCAAAATCAAGAGGGGGATGCTTAACAGACCAAGCACCCCAGGAACAGATTCTAATTAATCAAAAGGGACAGGATAGTCTACCCTATCGAAGATTAGGATGATTAGGATGGCTGATCTGAAGCCTGGAATCAAAGATAATGCAGGAATAGACAGAAGAAAAAAGTTACCAATGGTTAGGGGAGGAAGGAGAAACCTTAAAGGTTAAAGATACCACAGACATGATGGGGTGGCAAAGAATGGCAGAGTATAGAAAAATGAAAGATGAAAAAATGAAAAAGAAATGGATAGGACAGGAAAGAAAAAAGCCAAGAGCTTACAGTTCTTAATAATAGTAACATGGAGGGGGTAAAAAATACTATAGCAGTAAACATGTTCATTTCATAAAAATAGCTCATAAATGTCATTCTCATAAATGTCAATTCCTTATTATAATTTCTATTTGTGTGGACTCATGTATCCTGACACGTTTGCTTTCAAGCCATGGACTGTATTTGCAAGTTTCCTATAAAATCAATATTTTGGCATAAAAAGTCCAAGCCTGAAGGAACATTAGAAACTTTCATTTATCATTTTCCCCTAAAACAAGAATAACCATTCATTCATTTGTATAATCCATATTTGTTAAATCACTACTATAATATGATGACATGTAACTATTTACAATAACATGATAAACAGTAATAATTTACAATACAAAATCAACATGAGTAATAAAATTTTGTTTAAAAAAGGACAGTCTGTCAACCAATCATTGACACTATTAATTGAAGCATCTGAGGTTGTAAAATCATCTGAACTTGGCAAATCTAGTCAGATGCGGAAGTCAATTTGTTTAAATATTTACATATATATTTTTAATTTTTTTAATATTTATTTCTGAGACAGAGAGACAGAGTGTGAGCGGGGGAGGGACAGAGATGAGAGGGAGACACGAAATGCGAACAGGCTCCAGGCTCTGAGCTGTCAGCACAGAGCCCAATGCATGGCTCAAACCCACAAACTGAGATCATGACCTGAGCCAAAGTCAGATGTTTAACCAACCGAGCCACCCAGGTGCCCCTATATGTTTTGTTTTTTAATTAAGCAGTGTGATATTTACTTATTACGTAAACATTCATTCAATACTTATTGTAGAGCCAGGCACCTCACGAAGGCCTGTGGCTACCAAGGGAGATACAATAGAACACTCGCCTTTAACAAACTCCAGTCCAGGGTGGAAATACCCAAACCACTAAACCCTTGCATTCAGAGTAATTACGGATAAGTGAAATAGAAACAGAAATGCATAGAAGGTACAATGGTAGCCCCAAATAAGAAAAAATTAATTCAGGTTGGAAGGCTGAGAGAAGACTTCACAGAGGGAAAAGCGGGTAGCAACAGGTAAATGGGAGAGCTACACATAGTGCCTGCAGAGCATGCACCATAATTATAATTGTATTAGTAATTATAATTAATATATTGCATTATTAACATATTAATTAATTGATTAATTAATACATTAATTACAATTATTAGCTAGCCTCACTAGCTTCTATAAAGCTCCCCAAAAGCAGGATTGGTCTTTCTGGTTCACTGATATTTAACACCACATCTAGCACAGTGTATGGCTCTCTGTTGGTGTCAAATTTCCAGTCATGGAGAAGTGAATGAATGTGCTTCCACATTCTAGAACATGGCAGGCGGACAGACAGGAAGAAGTGGGAATGAGAGGGAGATGCTGCAGGGTGTTTTAAAAGGGGGTTTTGGTAATGTTTGGAAACAGTTTAGACTACTTTGAAGGTGATATCATTTCAACCAATTAAGTTCATTAACTACTTACAAAAGACAGGAAAACACTCACATATCCAAAAGATAATATTGAGTAAATATAAGGTATGTATGGATGGCTCAGGAAGAGACTGAGATAGACATCCGTTAGTAGAGAAATTATGATAGTGTTTTATTTCACTTCTATGATGACGTTTTTCCAAACTGTCTTTGTGAGAAAAAGGCTAATATTTCCTAAAGAATACAAGTACCATTGTACTATTGATATAACAGGGTCTAGGTGCAGCTTCCTGAGTAACACTACTGAACAGGAAGCTCTAGCTGGTGGCTCTACACCACCCAGTATATCCCACAAACCTATTCTCAAATAATGTCTTACAAATAATTTTAATAGAAACATAACGAGGCAAGTGTTACAGAGGGCAAACCACAACCGAGTTAGTACCAACATCTTACACATTCCCCACCTGAGTCACTTACTCACTTATGTCACTGCCTGGCTCCTGAAAGTATTTAAGCATCCTACCCTACTTTAAAAAAATTTTTTTTAATGTTTATTTATTTTTGAGACAGAGAGAGACAGAGCACGAGTGGGGGAGGGGCAGAGAGAGAGAGGGAAACACAGAATCTGAAACAGGCTCCAGGCTCTGAACTGTCAGCACAGAGCCCAACGCGGAGCTTGAACCCAAGAACCGTGAGATCATGACCTGAGCCAAAGTCAGACGCTTAACCGACTGAACCATCCAGGTGTCCCAGCATCCTACCCTACTTTAAACAAGTTAATCTTTTTTTTTAAGGAAGAAAAAGAAAATTGCATAATTTAAAAGCATGGTTACAAAATATTTCTTTTGAAGAACAATCTAGTTCTCTAAATTTTATGGAAGGAAAACTGTTTTTTCCTGATTAACTGTCAGAATCATAAGCTTTTCTTAATAGGTTAATTTGTATTGTACTCAATCATATACTCTTCTGTGAGATCACGGGATGCAAGTGCTGTAAAATTCAAACTGAAGAGGAAGTAAATTCCGTATCAAAGTCCCCTCCCACTGTGGCAAATGCCTACATAAAAAAAAAATGAAATTCCAGTTACATAAGATCACATTCTTATGATACATAATAACTTTAAGAAGTATGGGCCATTTTAACATGAAATTAGACACACTGGCAATTTTCCTAAGCATGATCAATAAACCAATTGCCACGTCTCAGTGTAGGATCTATACAATGATATTTAACTTTTTATGTAAGTTGTTTTTGCTTTATTTTCAACAGTAAACAAAATCCCAAGTTACAGTTAGTCATCTGTTTGCATGCAGTTCTTTCAGAGAGGGGGCATTTAGAAAAGAAAAATAAGTACTTTAAATAAGAATATATTCCTTAATTCACTTACACTTTTAAATATTTCAATTATAAAATGTAAGACTGCTTGTTCTGTTTGGCCTTCCAGTTTCTCAATATTGTATTATTTAGGTGATTCTTTGCTGAGCCAGGTAGACGAGGATCAATGTCAGGATTGATAAATGTATGTACTCTATTTGCTTTTCAGAGTGAAAGGAGGATGCATCCGATATTCCACGTGAGCACAGCAATGCTTATCTGCATTGCCGAAGGTCTGCCAAAGTCCCATAAATTGTAAGAAGCTGACAGAACTAATATTTCATACAACTGTGAATATAACTCGCTAATAGTATAAACCTACTGGCAGTAAATATCCTTCGTCTCTTTCTGTGAGAGGATTTTCCCATGAATTTTCATCAAGAGGTAACCTATAGAATTAAATCTTTAAAATACACCACTTTGATAGAAATTATTCTTCAATGCCAGACTCACAGCTCTGAATTTGTGATCCACTTCGAATGTAGAATGATTTCATTCTTTACTCCTGTGATCCTTACCAAATAATCAATGGCTAAACGTTTTGTATCAGTTTGCAGAATACTATGCATTAGAGAGATCTGCATACTTCCATTGTGACCCTTGTTTCAAATTCTGAACAGCAGAAAAGGCTAAAGGCCGAACTGGGTTTTTGCTTACCCACACATTATATACAGTAATTATAGATGGGACAAAACACCTGCTTCATCAGATTTCCACCCCCCCCCCCCAGGCCATTTCTTTTTCTGTACCATACTGATACACCAAAGAAAGCCAAAGCAAAGCACAACTTGACTAAACAAAATATTACCCAGGCACGCAGAAGTGACATGAGATGAATCTGCATCACCTTGGCTAGCGGGATCCCGCTGTACCACATTTAAGAGTAACTGACATATGAAGCCTAGGTCAACCATTTGTCTGTTCAGTAAGCAATTACAGAAACCCTTTGCTTATCCATCATCATTTGGAAATAACACCTACTTCAGTGATTTCTTTAGATAATGGAAACTCACTCCTCTAAACACTAAAGCTTTTGGTTTGTTTAATTTTCACTTTATGTGAAATGTATTAAATATTTCTCTGTCATCTTGTGCTGATGCCTTCACAGATTAACATGTATAGGCCTGGGTATTCCCACACTAAATGATTTGGAAGGACTATGCTTTTTGAGATATATATAAAATATATTTTAAACAAGGTTTTGTAGCCTCACTCACTGTGAAGGCATTGTTGACAATTTTTGCTACTGTAGATTTTCCTGGCTTGCAGTTGACTTCTCTCTCTTTTTTTAAAGTTTATTTACTTATTTTGAATGACAGAGAGAGGGAGGAGGGAAGGGGCAGAGAGAGAGAAGGAGAGAGAGAATCCCAAGCAGGCTCTGCGCTGTCAGTATGGAGCCTGGTGTGGGACTCAAAATCACGAACCAGGACATCATGACCTGAGCCAAAACCAAGAGTCGGATGCTTAACCGACTGAACCCCCCAGATGCCCTTCTTCTCTTTTTGTCTTTTTGTTACTTTCTGTGCAATGGTTTCCTGAGTAACAATAGAGTTCCCCCTAAGTAAATTATGTCAACTTTAATATGTGTATGTGTATTATGTTCAGATATCATTTGTCAGTTCAATCCGATTAACAGTATTTTTGTCACCTGCATAATCATAATGATGACAACAATAGCTATGTGACATGCTCTGTATTAATTAATTTACATATGTAACTTAGTAAAGTCCTCATTACAATTGTATGAGGTATGACCTAGTCTTGTCTACCATATTTCACACATGGGAAAACTGAGAAAAAAGATGTTAAGTGAATTTTCCAGGTTCCCACAGACATTAGTGTTAAGAGCTGGACCTCAACCACCAAAGGCTGACTCCAAAAACTCTATTTTCAACAACTTTCAAATGATAGTTATTTATTATTATGCTATAGTTATGTGAACAGTGACTTTAAGGTAAATGTAGTATATCTATAGAACAGTTTTCTTCACAACTGGTTTACATATCTACTAACCTCATTTATGTCTCACACAATCATCTCAATTTTAGAGCCAAGGGAAACTGGGCTCAAAGAGCCAGAATTTGAACACAGAATTTCTACATGTTAGCCTGCATGTTTAATCACGCAGGTTACTAAAGACTATGCGGCATAAATGTGTTTGAAGAAAATGGTAATGTTTAGTCCAGAAAAGCCAAGGCTTAGCAGAGACAGGATACTTGTCTCATCAAGTAGTGACTTAATGGAGAAGCACAAGACTTGCATCAGGTCTTCTGCAAGCAGGACTTGGAAGCGCCAAAAGTAGATTTCTGGCACCTGTAAGTTTCCTTGTCATTTCCTTGTGCTGATGAAGAAATTGTTTTCTAGTTTATCTAGGTTACACTCTTTTGGTGGTTCAAATTTATGCAGCTGACTAAGCTGCAATTTTGTTCACGTGGGCAAATGAGAAATCACAAGCTTCTGGACTGAGACTGATCCCAAATCAGTCTACCTTAGCCGGATTAACCCCACCTGACCCACCCTAGTTTTTTGGTATTTAGCTTCTGAGAATGTACCTTAATTATTTGTGAGCTCATCTACATCTTTTTAAAAGAGGTTTCTTAGATATTATTTAGAATTTTGAGGCTCCAGTGTTGGAAAGGATTTTGAAGTTACCAATTTTGACATATTTCTAGAAGAATCCAAGTGAAATTCCTTAGAAAATAGTCATCTTCTCTGAAAGCATAAGGTATCATCTTTATTATGTCTATTAGTGAGAGTCTTAATTATTATTATTGGAACTTTTCCTGAAGATCATTAATCAGTGGTCACACAATGGGTTTGTCAGCACTGGACCTCTTTTTTTTCATGGAAATATTCTGTAGAATCCTGAAATATAAAACAGATTAAAGAGTTGATTTGAAAGGCTGGCGGCAGCTGTACTAGCTCAGTTGTACAAGCTGCACACTGAGTTTCAGCCCCACTCAGAGTTTACAATATTATGCTTGTTTTAATAGAAGTCTTAATATATAATGTTACCCTAGAGAGTGAGTTGAGTTAATATTGCAAATAATAATAATCATTTCCAAGATTTTTTTTAATCCAGTACCATAGCCAATTTCAGGTTGTTATACTGTTAAAAAATACTTCCTGATTAATTGATCTTAACATCTTAATTTTCTTGGATAATTCTTATTCTAGGAGTGGCCATGTTCCTAGTACAGTTACATTAATTTTGTTCTACCACTTAGTGAAAATAGTACTATATATCAAAGCACGAGAATCTGCATTATGGTCCCCTCTGTGACTAATACTCATCTTTCAGTTAACTTCCCTCATGTATAAAATGAGAATAATGCATAAGCTTCCTATTTCACAGGATCTTTACAAAGATGAACACTTCAAAATATTCTTTCAAGTTTTTAGAAGCTGGAGGAATGTAAGATATCTTTTATTTTGTAAAAACAATTTAGGGGCACCTGGGTGGCTCAGTTGCTTAAGCATCCAACTTCAGCTCAGGTCATGATCTCATGGGTTTGAGCTCCTCACTGGACTCTGTGCTGGCAGTGCAGAGCCTGTTTGGGAATCTCTCTCTCTCTCTCTCTCTCTCTCTCTCTCTCTCTCTCTCTCTCCCTCTCCCCCAAAATAAATAAACAAATTTTGAGAAAAAAAAATTTATATAAACAACAACAACAAAGACAGGTATTTCATATGAAAACACTTTAAGGAATCTGTAATTTCCTGGTGCACTCATTTACTATGTTAGCTAATTCATACTTTCATTTTTTTTCTTTTAGCTGATTTGAGCTATAATAATTATCCAATGGAAAGCATATACATTATGGTACCTACCATGATGCTGAAATTTATTAAGCACCCTGTGAATGGGAGCCTTTATATTATCTCCTTTTAGAGGAAAGTTAATGATAAAACATAGAAAGGAAAATAAAAAAGAGAAAATGTCATGTGCTTACATGGTGAGTTGAGTATCTTTTACCAGTTTTTACAAGGTGTATCACATTCGTATTTACAATAGTAAGGAAACTGTCAGTTTGATGAAGTACAACTCACAATTCATTAGTGTTGAACACAGAAGAAGTATTCCACATCAAAAAAGACTGCTAAAATATTCACAATTACCAGCTGCTCAGAAACCATTTTATATGGATAAAAAACATGTCACATTTAATTTATCAGATGCTTTCTACTGTCATACTTTTCTTTCGTTCAATGCACTGAAAAGTTATGAAAACAACTTTAGTCTCCACTCTATCCATGTATAGACATTAAGAATAACACAAATCCATTATCTACCACAATATAATTGTATCTGCATGGATGAATAATCTTCTGCAGCTTCTTTGCACTCAATTCTGAATTAACTATTCCTTTAAAGATATTTGAATACACAACATTCAGTATCTCTATTAGGAAACTACCATTTTAATATAAAGGAAAAAAAAACCCACATTCATTCCTGAAGCTATATTCTTTGAATGAGCTGGCATTAATAGCCCCATTTCTGTAGTGACTACAATGGGAAACATCATCCAAAACATAATGCCATATTAATTTTCTAACAACACTGAAACGAATCAGATATGCACTCAAACACTGAAAATAAAATAGTCATAGTCTAGCTTTCCACTGTGTGTAATTCTGTGAGGTAGGCTTCAAGTAAAAATGTAATAATTGAATTAACCCTTTTCAAAGATTATCAGACACCAGACCACAATCAATTGCTAACCCTGCTTTGAAAAGCCCAACAGCAATCCTACTAACGCAACCACAAACACGTGCAAACACACACACAAACCTGAAAGGTATAATTATCAGCAAAATTAAAAAAAAAGAGCAAACAATAATCCACGTGTAGGTTTCAGTCTTCTATATAGTTCATTGTAAATTTAGTGGTGTTCAAACTAGTCTAGGGAGGGTTCTTCTCTCCCAGGCTCAGGTAAGTGTGCAGTGACTCAGCTTCTGCTCCACGGCACTGCACATGGTTCAGCCGTGGACCTCTTAAATGGGTGCCCTAGTGGCTTGGTCGGTTAAGCGTCCGACTTCGGCTCAGGTCATGATCTCACGGTCCGTGAGTTCGAGCTCTGCGTCGGGCTCTGTGCTGACAGCTCAGAGCCCGGAGCCTGTTTCAGATTCTGTGTCTCCCTCTCTCTCTGCCCCTCCCCTGTTCATGCCCTGTCTCTCTCTGTCTCAAAAATAAATAAACGTTAAAAAAAATTATAAATAAAAAAAAATGGGTGCCCTCACTTTCAGCTTTCAGTGTCAGCCTCAGTTATGGTTGTGGCTCTACTTAAATTACTAACAGAAGCTGTTTTGAAAACCATGAAAAAGAGGGGCGTCTGGGTAGCTCAACTGGCTGAGTGTCTGACTTTGGCTCAGGTCATGATCTCATGGTTCATGAGTTCGAGCCCTGCATCGGGCTCTGTGCTGACAGCTCACAGCCTGGAGCCTACTTCAGATTCTGTGTCTCCCCGTCTCTCTGCCCCTCCTCCACTCACAGTCTGTATCTTTCTTCCTCTCTCTCTAAAAAATTAATAAACATTAAAAAAACTTAAAAACATGAAAAAGAAATAATGCTTGTTTCTTTAGATTTTGTCATCTAAAGAAACATATACAAATTTCTTAGTAATTAGATTTGCTTGCCAAATTTTTAAATGATTCCCCAACCACTCTAAAAGATATTCGACAACACTTAGGTTTATATACTTTAAAATTATCCTATCCTGTCACCTAAAGCATGCATAAAATGGAAATAAGGTCTTTCTCTGACATGAAATAAAATATTAATATCTATCCTTCCAATAAATTTATGCATACTTTGTTGCAAAAAGGGTATTTTTAAATGTCAGACTGTAAGTGAAGAAAAAGTGAAGTAATTCAAAGAAAGATAAAAGAAGGAAAGGAGAATAATACAAGCCTGGATTGTAACTAGAGACAAAACATGTATCTTGCAGTTTTGCACATATTCTAGAGATGCACATCCATATTAGCTCCAGTGAGTACATTGGTTATCACAAGTGAGAAACATTCGATTGGAGTGTCCATCATATTTAAAAAAAAAATCTGCTACTAAGGTGAAATATAATTATTTTGGGAACAAAAGACTGAGAGAAAATTCTCCTGTAGTCTATGCAGAGAAGTCACTATAATGTAGAGAGCAGTGGAGCCAATCTCTAAAATTACTAAAAGTCTCGCAGGACATTTTTACACTTTCACTTAAAGTGCACATACGTTGTACGCCACACTAGAACGGTTATTAGTCTTAGTGTTCTTACTCGTGTACAAGGATATCCCATTAGAAGGTTAAACTTCATGTTTGTTTTTCTGTCTAGGAAGACAGGAGCTACAATGGTTTACTTAATTGCCTTTGGAAGAACTAATCGCTATACCGGATGTTACATGGGCCTCTATCTCAATTTTTACTAAAGCCCCCCAAAGCAGTGAACTAGACAACAGGGCACGTACTTCCACATTCCGAAGTGCAATGTTCAACCACCTAGGCAGAACGAGCAAAGTGCGTGGCCAAACTGGGTCTCAAGACACTCAGGCCAGTGCTCCGTATAGGTTAAAGAAGATTAGAAAAGATAGATGTCAGAAATATTAAACCACTCTTTTCTTTGGAGTAGTCGGAGTGCCGTGTTTTTGTTTTTTTCTCTGCTCCCAATGGAGAAAGGAAGGGAGAGAATGACTTCCCTTCATCCCTAGTCAGGTGAGAGAGAATTCAATGAGACACACTGAAAGCTTAATATGTACCCCCTTGGAGTTTTGGGATTATGTTTCCCACTCACAGCCCCAAAATATGTTAAGAGAAACTTAATGCAATTGCCTGCTCAGCTACAGGGAAGCATAAGCAACTATATTAGAAACCAGCTATGATGGGTGCCTGGGTGGTTCAGTCGGTTAAGTGTCTGACTTCAACTCAAGTCATGATCTCCCAGTTCGTGAGTTCAATCCCTGTGTCAGGCTCTGTGCTGACAGCTGAGAGCCTGGAGCCTGCTTCAGTTTCTGTGTCTCCCCCTCTTTCTGCCCCTCCCCTGCTCATGCGTGTGTATGCGCTCTGTCTTGCTCTTTCTCTCTTTCAAAAATAAATAAACATTAAATAAATAAATAAATAAATAAATAAATAAATAAATAAAAGAAACCAGCTATGCTTCCAAATCAACAGAGAAGATTCTTTTTTCCATGGAGTAAACAAATGTCAGCCATGCAAAAACAATACTGGACTAAGATAACTTCATCCAGGACCAAGGAGTCATCAGAGAGAGAAGAAAGACATGTATTCATCACATTCAGTAGCTGGGAATATGTTCTAGATGGCCATCAAGAGGAGAGATGTTGCTGTAGTCAGAAGCTCTAGTGAAGAATCTCTGAAGGCCATGGATATACCACATTAGAGTCTGCTCTGAAATCAGCAGGGCTTAAGGAAGGGCAATGCCAACCACAGCAATGGCGGTGAAGTATGGCTTTTGCTTCTGCTCACCCTACACCTTTCCCCACCGCTAACCCGAGGTAAGTCAAGAACAAGAGGCAGTTGGGTAAGGAAGAGGCAGTGACAAGAAGACTAAAGAAGAACAGAGAGGAGAGCAGAAAATGAGCTGACCTTGTGTCCCTTTCCCACTATCTGCATCCAGTCAAAAATAGACCTGAGCTGGATAAGAGGAGGCTGAACTTCAGAGAGGTTTGGAATTTTGACTGTAATGCAAATGGACTAGTGAATGCACTAATAGAACAAAATGTCAAACATTTTAGAATTTATTCTTCACAATGCCTAAAATGTCAAGGTCAAGAAATACAAATAAGACTTGAGGAAATGTTCCAGATTAAGATAAAATACAGAGACATGACAACCAACTACAATGCATGATCCTGGACTAGATGGTAGATTTGGGGAAAAAAGCATAAGGCACATTCAAGGTAAAATTGACGAAATTTACATATAGACTGTGGACTAGCTAATACTGCTGTACCAATGTTAAACTTCTCGATTTTTATAATTATACAATTATTTTATTATCATGTAAGTTGTAAAAAGTTGACCCTTAAACAACGTGGGGGTTAGAGGTACTGACACCCCACATAGTTAGAAATCCATGTATAACTACTGACTCACCCAAAACTTCATGACTAACAGCGTACGGTTGACCAGAAGCATTACTGGCAACATAAACAGTTCATTAACACATATTTTTGTATGTTACATGTATTATGTACTATATTCCTACATAAAGCAAGCTAGAGGAAAAGAAATGTTATTAAGAAAATCATAAGGAAGGGGCACCTGGGTGGCTCAGTATGTTGAGCGTCCAACTTTGGCTCAGGTCGTGATCTTGCAGTCTGTGGGTTTGAGCCCCGTGTCAGGCTCTGTGCTGACAGATTAGAGCCTGGAGCCTGCTTCGGATTCTGTGTCTCCCTCTCTCTCTGCCCCTTCCTCGCTCCCATTTAGTCTCTATCTCTCTCAAAAATAAATAAACATTAAAAAATTTTAAAAAAAAGAAAATAATAAGGAAGAGAAAATACATTTATAGTACTGGACTGTAAAAAATCTGCATGTAAGTGGACCCACATAGATCAAACCCATGTTGTTCAAGGGTCAACAGTATATAATTTAATTTAGTATTAAATGTTAAATTAAGCTTTTAAATTAAAAATTAAGATACTATATATGTTAAATTATACTATTCTGTTTATAATTTTCTATTTATGTATGAGAAAATGTCCTTGTTCTTAGGAAGAATAAACCAAAGCATTTATATGTAAAAGAACACGATGTTCGCAAATTACTCCCAATTAACTTTAAATTATATTATCTCAAAAATTTTAATTTTTTTTTTAATTTTTTTTAACGTTTATTTATTTTTTGAGACAGAGAGAGACAGAGCATGAACGGGGGAGGAGCAGAGAGAGGGAGACACAGAATCGGAAACAGGCTCCAGGCTCCGGGCCATCAGCCCAGAGCCCGACGCGGGGCTCGAACTCACGGACCGTGAGATCGTGACCTGAGCCGAAGTCGGACACTCAACCGACTGAGCCACCCAGACGCCCCCCAAAAATTTTAATATTAATATATGCATGTGGAGAGAGAGAATGATAAATAAATGAGAGAAAATGTAGACTGGTGATCCTAGGTAAAGGGCACATGAGATTCTTTGTATGAGATTTGCACCTTTCAAAGTGTGCAATCATATCAAAATAAAAAGTTACAAGGAAGTGAGGAAGGAGTACTATCTTCTTCTACCCTTTGTCTTCAAGTCTGCTACCAAAGAGGTTCAAGGTCAGGACCACAGATTCTCTACTCTAGGTTGTTTCTCTAGATATGATGATTAAAGGAAGGTTAACTTTCCTCAGGAAAGAAGTGTCACCCTAAAACAACAGATTTGGCTCTAAGGAGGGAGGAGCATGAGGAAAGTGTTTCTAGAGAAAGGAAGATGATCACCTTGGGTTTGGGAATATGGGCCTGGGGGCTTCCTCTTTCCTTCTGTTTCTCCTTCTTTCTCCAATGTCTTACAATTCAGCTCAGTCTGCTTAAGGAAATACCATAGACTGGGTGGCATAAGCAACAGAAACCTATTTTCCCATACTTCCAGAGGCTAGGAGTCTAAGATCAAGGTGTCAATGAGGTAGGTGTCATTCTGAGGTCTCTTCTCTTGGTTTGTAGTTGTCTACCACCTCACCATATGCTAACATGCTCCCTTCTTTGTGTCTGCGCATAGAAAGCAAGATCAAAAAAGCCCTCTGTCTCTTCCTGTAAGGGCACAAATCTCATCATGAGGATTTACCCTCATGACCTCATCTATCCCGGATTACCTCCCAAAGGCCCCAACTCCAAACACCATTGAATGATGGGTTAGGGCTTCAACATAAGAATTTTGAAGAAACAAAAACATTCAGTCTGTAACACCCAACAGTATTCTATTCTTGGTTTCCTTAAAAAACAACAACAACAAAAACTCCTTTCCCAGGCTTACAGGAATCTTTGGAAGGAGCTAATGAAGTCAAACTAGACAGGGGAAATTACAAATAAATAACAAATATAAGATGCCCAGCCTTACTTATAAGCAGAAAAGGATCAAAAGCCAAACTAAACCAAACAAATGACAATAACAAAACACCAAGATACTTTGAAAAGATTTTTGCTTGGAAAGGGATGTTGTTATAATGCTTTATAAGTGGATATGGTATTAAAGATAAATAAACAAACTCAGTAAAACATCCACAGAACATCTACTTAGGAAATGTTACTTTCTAATGACTCCTCCAAGACAAGTCAAAACTAAACTAAACAAGGAGACTTACAGTATAACATTTGTGTTTGTTTGTTTCCTGTTACATCAGTTGAATAATAAGAAACTTCCTTCTAAATGTGCTATTCTGGAACAGCACATCTAAAAGCCATTCATTCTGATCTTTAATATTCATTATTTATTGAGCAAATGTTCACCAGGAATCTATTATTTGCCACACTGTTCCTGGCTTGGAGAAACACCAGTGAAGGAGATAAACAAGTTCAGTTTTCCTGAGGTTTATATGTCAGTTGAGAGAAACAAAACGAGAGGAAGGAGAAGTGTACGTGGAAAGGAAACAGATTACAGAACAATAAAAGAATAACTGAACATTACAGTTCCAGATTTGCACTATGCAATACAGTAGCACTGGCTACATGTGGCTCCCAAGCACCTGAAATATGGCAAATGTGACTGAGCAACTTCATTCTCAATTTCATTTAATGTTAACAATTTCAAATTTAAGTAGTTACATGCGGCTACTGGCTACCATAATGGACAGCACAGTTCTAGACAATGCTAAGTGCTTACAAGGTGGGAATATGTTGCAAAAAGGTTACATTTGAGTCTAGTTCTAAATAAGATGGAAAAAGCAGCTATTCAAACAACTGGGGTGTGATAATCCAGGAAGAGGGAAGAGTAAATACAAAGACCAAAAAGCAGAATGCACGAGTGAAGTGACGAATGAGTGTAAGAATTTGAAACAAGGCCCATGTGACTGAGCTTAATAGCAAAGGTAAGGGGGGGATGATCTAAAGTTGAAGAGGACTAGGCACCTTTATATATTTGTAATATTGGATTTTGTAGTAGAACTGAGAGGTTGGTGCAAAGAAAACATGAATAATCTGAGTTCTATACTAATTTCAAAATCCTTAGCTCCAATAGGTTCCTGTCCAAAGAAAAAGAGCCAGGTTATTTTGGAATGCATCATAAACAATGTTCCTTTTGGCTTTCTCCGTAAGTGGAATAAATCTGATGAGAGATGGAAAAGGTATATTTTGTGTCAGTCTTCTTTTTATGTAGGAAATAACATAATGTTATGTTGTTAAGCTAGATCTATAATTTGGGGGGAAAGAGCAGTTAATTCTTTTTTAAAAAAGAGTCTCACCAAAGAGGACCATTCTAGTAAAGTTAATAGAGGAAAGTATTAGCTATGACAGAAATTTATGGGATTGAGTGGTACTTGAAGTGTTCTAGAGACAGCACATTTTTATTTAGCATGAAGCTTAATCAACTGTGCTGTATGAAGGAGAGATCAGACAGCTTGTAGTCCACAAGTTCAAGGCAGCTGACTTTGGAATGTAAAGCTAGAGGAAAAAAATATGTTTCATTAGTCAATGAGAATCTGGAAATCTACACCCCACTCACGAAATTCATACCTCGAGGGATGGAATTAAAATCAAGTGGTTTGTCATAATTTCATTACCACAAACTAAGGATTCACCCTTATCTTACAAGAATGATGTATTATATATGACTTTATCCATACAATGATATTTTTGTAGCCAGCTTTTCTTTTAATATTGACCCCAGGTAACCACTTCTGATTTTTATTTTGCATGTGACGTCACTAACCTGAGAAGGACTTTTTTTAAATGTCATCTGCACCTCTTAATATTTTAACAAATCAGAAATTAGAGGGTTTAAGTCTACATTTTCTGGATATAGGTAAAACATTCAGTGAAAAGAGAAAGAGGGAAAAATTGTTCCTCAAGACACGTGAGTTTGATTTGTTTTCTTTTGTTACTATGTTCCTTGAATAGAAAAGCTTAACTCTAATTCTGTAAATCAAACCAGATTGGAGGACAGCTACACCAAAAATGAGAAAGGCATGTTTTATGTGGACTAGGGTATTATTTAGAAGGCAGTATAAGTACAGAAAAGCTAATTAAAATACATTCTATGATGATGGCCTCCAGGATGAAAACACTGTAAGAATTTCTTCTACATTTATCCCACATGCTACTATTCATCAATGTCAGATTATTTAAATATAAATCTAAAAGGAAATTCTCTATCGTGACTACTGCTTTCAACTGTAAAAGAATGGCCTAAAAATAATTTTCTTTCCTCAAAATCCCAATGCCCCCATTGTACCCAGAGCCAATGCAGAGATAATTAATTTCACAATAGGGTGGGTAGGGTAAGTCAAAGGTTTCATATATATATATATATATATATATATATGTATATATCCATATATATATATATATATATATATATATATATATATATCCATGCATATAGCATGAAATTTAAAAAGCAGAATGTAGGGGGCGCCTGGGTGGCTCAGTCGGTTGAGCGGCAGACTTTGGCTCAGGTCATGATCTCACGGTCAGTGAGTTCGAGCCCCGCGTCGGGCTCTGTGCTGACAGCTCAGAGCCTGGAGCATGTTTCAGATTCTGTGTCTCCCTCTCTCTGACCCTCCCCCGTTCATGCTCTGTCTCTCTCTGTCTCAAAAATAAATAAATGTTAAAAAAATTAAAAATAAATAAATAAATAAATAAAATAAAATGCAGAATGTAGGTATTAAAATGAAAGCATATTCAACTTAATGGGGACCAAATGCAATCAGGAAATGAGATTTCCCCAATGTGAATATTAGAGAGTTGGCTAGCAGCTCCATTGAGGTAGACAATGATAAGGCAGATGGGTTCAACTTTCTACCTGCCAATATTGTTTTTTTCTGATGATCAAAAATACAAATGATTTAAAATGTTGACTATGGTGAGCTAAAGTGCTAAAATCTATTAAGGAAAAAAAAAGAAAACACATTCCACAGAGTTAGTCTTTCTGGTCTAATTCTAAAAATGGCATTTATTATTGAGGTATATACTCCAGAGATTAACTAGATTCAAAAGTATGCAACCACTGACTTTTCCAAAGATAGCAATCACCGCTTCCAATTCCCACATAAGCTGTTGGACTCAACTGTAGAAAGTGAAACTCATCTGATCCAAGCCAGATCATGTCTGAACTTTTTATGGAAATAAAGGAGTCAGCAAGCTTTCTGGATCAAATCACCTGTATCAGGGAGGTGATCATTGTTGACCTAGCCATATAAAGAAGATAAGGAAAATTCCTATGATCTGCTATTAGGAAAATGAGCATAGACAACGGATGGTCAAATGTCAAAAGACTTTCTATGATCCCCTCCTAATATTTTCCTGTTTTAGCTGTTTTAAGTATGCATGCATTATTTTTTTCTTATTAGACTGAAAAGTTTCTGAGGATAGACTTTGTTTTTAATGCATGTTAATAGTGTTTATAGTATCTAAAAGAGGGTATTTTATTTACAAGAAGACCACCAATATTGAAGGCCACGGATAACCTGTCAGGTTTTTACTGGGTACTTTTATAAGTTATCCGATACTCATGAAAGATTGATCAAACAATTAAAACAATTAAGTTAGGTGTCCAACATTAACACACAAAGCAAAGCTATGAATTGTTTACTTAAAATGTGAATCCAGGGGAACCTGGGTGGCTCAGTCTGTTGTGCCCACTTCGGCTCAGGTCATGATCTCACTTCCGTGACTTCAAGCACCCTGTCAGGCTCTGTACTGACAGCTCAGAGCCTGGAGCCTACTTCGGATTCTGTGTCTCCCTCTCTCTGTGCCCCTCCCCTGCTCATGTTCTGTCTCTCTCTCTCTCTCTCTCAAAATAAATAAACATTAAAAAACATGTGAAGTCAAGGGGAAGGAGAAAATGGGGATTTATTAATCACTGGGCATAAAGTTTCAGGAAAGTAAGATGAATAAGTTCTAGAAATCTGCTGTAAAACACTGTACCTACAACCAACAATAATGTATTATACACTTAAGTTTTGTTGACAGAACGGATTTCATGTTAAGTGTTCTTACCATAGTAACTTTAAAAAAGATAACATTATTCAAAGGTCGATGACACTATTCTTCTGGAGGAAAAAGGAAAATAAAAGCAAAAGCAAAAATAAAAAAATTAGTAGCACATAATTAATCAAAGGCAAATAGAATCTAAGGTACCTATGATTACTCCACTGTAAAATATTTAAGAGTGATTCTGTTTTCCTCTCCCCTTCTGGAAATTTTATTCCTTAGCTCAGGAAGGTAGTAGAATACAGTCTGCTTTCGTGCCTAAGTGGCTTAAAATAACAGAGGACTGCTGATATATTTTTAGGCAAATCACCCAGGGACCTTCTGCAAGATTTAATTGTCCGGTTCACTTCTGGATCTTAGTTTAGTTTCCAGGTCACCCCTCCTCCCCTCCGGCTCTTCTTTGAATCCAAAGAATGGCCTCTGGGGACTCATCTTTGCTGCCATTATCTGGGCATACTTCCATTTGAGTCTTTCTCAGCTCTCAGATCCTCTTTTAAAGGTCACTAGGAAGACAGACACAGCAGCCAGCAATAATAGGGAAGTATGTGGGAGTTTAAAAATAATAAACTTAGAGACATTTTAAGGGTAAGTCCTTAAAAACCTAAAAATTATTATCAATGGTGTTCAATAAATATGGAGTTAAGATTGCTTTTTATTAGCTTGTTCTTTCATTGACTGGTTGCTTGTTCCTCCCCTCCCTCCCCCCCCCCACCCCACATAGGATCACACCTCCTATAATCCTTTAATTTCCGTCTTTCAAGCTTTGAGTCTTCTCCTTCCCCTTTGTATTGTCTTATCTTTCGTATCAGACTATACACCTATAAGTATGATAGGCACTGAACCAAACCCTGTATAATCCTTTCATTTCCCTCTCTCAAACTGGGGACTCTTTCCCTTCCCATGTGCCTGCTATATTTTCTTAATAATCAGACCCTGAAGATAAGACCTAAAAAAAAAAAAAAAGGTATGTGTTAGGCAACCAGACCCATAAGTCTCAAAACAAAAACAAAAAACAAGTGAGATGACACTTCAAACTGACATTTTAATAAAATGCCCTTTTGTATTACACACACAAGTCATCGGCTTTTTCTTACAAGGAAATGCATTATTTGAGAAAGCCACATTGCCTACTCAAAATGTTAAAGGATGGGGCTATTAAGTGTAGACTTAAACAGCTTCACCTATTTTATGAACTTGATAACATAAACATGTAATTTCACATTATTTAAGATTTGAATATACACCTATTTACTACAATGCATTACATAAACTTAAGGAATTATTATGATTTGCAAAATGGTAATGGTGACTCTGAATCATCAAGAAGAGATGGAAGCTATGTGTTTGACTACAGAATATTATGCTTAATAAGTTGGGGCATGTATAGCACATTTTAGAATTTATTCAAACATTGTTACTGATATGAAAAAATAAGACAGTGATAAAGCAGCAAACTCTATTTCTGCACTGCTTAGTCAGAGCTAAATTTACTTGTATGACAAACATTTTGGCAGAAATATAATTTGCATAGGCTTTTTAGATAGGTTTTTCTTTTTTCTTTTTCTTTTTTTTTAATGATATTCTTTGAGAAACAGAGAGTGAGCAGAGGGCAGGGGCAGAGAGAGGGGAGTCACAGAATCCTTAGCAGGCTCCAGGCTCCCAGCTGTCAGCACCGAGTCTGACACGGGGCTTGAACTCATGAACCGTGAGATCATGACCTGAGCCAGTCAGACGCTTAACCTACTGAGCCCTCCAGGCACCCCAGGTTTTTCTTTTTTAGAAAGCCTACCTTCATCTATGCTATGGACTCACTATGAGCATAGTACTGACCCAAACTTAAGGGTGCATAACGAAGAACAACTTTTTATGAGGTTTCTAAAGATGGCTTCAAGAAAAATGTGAAGTCTAAGTTCACAGAGTCTTCTAACCAGTCCAAAAGAGCAACTGCTTTAAAAGGTAACATTGGACTTGACTGAATCCAAATAAAATGAAGATTACCATAATAATTGGATGCTGTGGCTTCAGAGTTAACACATATCATAACTGTACAGGATAAGATGAATACTCTTCTTTCTGTGACTCAGACACACAAGCTCTGGGATTCTGATTTAACAGTAAAGATCACAGACAGGTGTTACAAATGCAACACCCCTACAAGTACAATGATGAATATTATGGTGACTAGCTGCCAGAATAGGTCCTAATAGATTATTGATATAAGCTCAGTCTCGGCAGAGATGTTTTGGTGAGCCTGGATATCACTCTAACCATCAAGATATGTTAGAATGTCTTATTTACATTTCTGGTAAATGGAATATATATGCACTATTCTTCCTGCTTAAAGAGAGTAAGTGTATAAATTCCTCAATAAAATGCAGTTTAAAATACCACTCTCTCTTCATAATTTTCAAGATAAAATACTATCTATTTTGCACAGCATACCATGCCCTCCATGGCCTTTCTCAGCAGGCTTACATCCTACAACTTGTCCAAATGAATGTAACAGTTGAGTTTTACAGAACTTCTTGAAATTCCTCAAACAAACCACCATTTCTGTACCTTTGCCCATGCTATATCCTTTGCCATAAATGTTTAAAATGTTGGTTATTATTCCTTATGTTGATTTCATGCCTCAAGATTGGGTCAGCACCCACAGTTTGAAAAAAAAAAATATGATCAAGGGAGAGAGTATGAAAGGGGAAGTGAATCTTGGGTAGAGTTTTGTGAGATCCAAAATTTATCTCCTAGTTTGGGAAGAATGAACCTTCAAAGAGAGGCAAAATCCAGAAACATTAGAGGAAAATATAGGTATACTGTAAGGGAAGCAAAGACAAAAATATTTGAAAAAGAAACTTTACTTTTACTCCTCATTTATACTAGGTAAATAATAACCCATTTATGAGTGTACCATATGGCATTCTGCCAACTCCCAGAGAATGATACCTTGGTTGTTTCTAGTTTATTCTCAGTATGAACAATGCTGTGATGAGCAGTGTTATGCATGCATCTTTATGCCCCTAATCTACTATATCCTTAGCATAAATTCTTATGTAATTACTAAAATGGGTAGGTAAACAGTGTAACACTTAAAATGTGGTATATACAGCCAAACTCATTTCCAGAAAGACTAAAAACTATACTCTTGTGAACAGAAGATTAGAGTGTTTGTCTTTATGTACTTGTTACACTGGTAACTTGAGAGCTAATATTTTATTCACCTTTACTCTCCGATAAGTGGAAATACCAGTATTTTATTATGTTTTTAATACCCATTCCTTTTAATCCAGTGAGGTTGTGCATTTCTTCATATATTTATTTGCCATTTGTATCAACATTGCGAACTGAATGTGCACATTTTTGTTTAATTTCTATTAAGAAATTAGTTTTTATTATTTTATTAGTTCTTTACATATTCGTAATACACTTTTATTTGCCAGTTTGTTTTTAATGTTTTAACTATGAAATAATGCTTTTTAAATAAGTCTTAAAAGGATTCATCCAACATTTTTTTTTCCAATAAGGCAGAGTTTCACTAAAAACAAATTAAAGGCATGATACTAATCTATATCCTCACTATAAAAAACAAAAGTCAATTCTATAGCATGGTTGTCATTTAAAATCCAAGGGATATCATATTACCGTGAAGAATACAAGAGTTCTAACAGAATTTGCTTGTTGAATAATAGGCCACAGTGATTTATACTGCATTAATAAAAGAGAAAATGTTTTTATTTAAATCAATGGAACAAAAAATTACATAAGGGACATTAAACCTAAAAACTTATTTAAAAAGTGGTAATACACGAAGCAAGCAAAATTGCAAGAGTTCCTAGCTTAAGGCATTACCTTTCAAGTACACATTTGCCAAGGCAAGACGTTTTTGTATCTACAAATATCACACTCCAAAGTGATTACTGTTGACATGTGAAATTAAAGCTCACAAAGGACAAAGGTAATGCAGTAGGCAGCAATTGTTTAAAGTATAATGTCTGTCAGCTTAATGTAGATTTAATGAATGATGCTCATTGTGCATTAATACCATATGACAACTTCATGAAGATCTCTTGAAAATTTTCAAGTGTAGGAAAACCTGGGGAAGGCTTGTCTTTGAAAAAAGTCATTCGGAAAACTGACAGATTTCTAGGTCTAGAGATGGTGAGCTAACCCAAATGCTCTTTGCAGTTGTTCGGGATTTGTCATGACCCAGAACTGCTTTATTATAACAGCTCCTATTGTGTTGGTATGACAATGAACGTACCCAAGATAATTCCCAGTAATTAACGTTACTGTGCAAGTTCTCAATGAGAGACAAACTCAAGTATTAATTAAAATAGCAACCAAAGCCCATCCACTTTTTTCAGTGTAAAAGTTCTGGTCCTTCTTAAAGCAAACTCTAATACCTTTTTGGTAAACTCTTTAATCTTTTTTTGAATTGCTTTCCCCAGTGGCAGTAAACAAGCTATTTATAGTGCATTATCTTCCAATTCCTTTGTATCCTAGTCTCTAAGCATAGTCTACATTAACAATAAAACAAAAACAAAGCAAAACAAAAAGTATTTTATCAAGATATCCAAATGAAATAAGTTGTTGTTCTACACTCTCATAAAAAAGCTCTCATTAATAGGTTTCTACTGCTTTACAACTTCCAAAGAGAAATCACTGTCTACATCTCAGGGTTTGGCAGTATTTTTTTGTGAAGGGTGAGATAGAAAATATTTTAAGGGGTGCCTGGGTAGCTCAGTCGGTTAAGCATCAGACTCTTGATTTTGGTTCAGGTCATGATCCCACAGTCCAGGGGATTGAGCCCTGTATCAGGCTCTGCACTGACAGTGCAAAGCTTGGTTAGGATTCTCTTTCTTTCCTCTCTCTCTGCCCCTCCCCTTCCCACACTCTCAACCACTCTCAAAATAAATAAATTTTGAAAAATAAAATATTTTAGATTTTGAACCCTACTGTATCTGTCACAACTACTCAACTCTGCCACTGTAGCAGGAAGGCAACATAACACTTCAGATAAACAAGTGTGTGTAACTGTGTTCCAATAAAACTGTATTTACAAAAACAGGTGGCAAGAAGGATTTGGCCCATAAACCCTAGTTTGTGGACCCTTCATCTATTTAATGAAATTCAAACATACACAGTCCTTCACATCACACCAAAAGGTAGTTCTAATGCCTCATCTCTTACCGCTTCTTCTAATGCCAAATCTTCTCTCAAGTGTTTCTCAAGGCCCTTCTCATCCCAAACTGAGTTAATGACACCCATCCCTGAGCTGACATTACCTAGTAATGTACTGTATGTAATGTACATTGTAATATACATTGTACTTCTATGCCTACCACTTCTTTCACAACTACTTCTTAGAATCTTCACGTTAAAGATATTTCATTCATTTTTAAATCCTCTGCACCAAGCATACGATGGAAGCTCCACCAATTTTTTTTTGAAATATAACTGAAGAAATCTTACTAACATCAGAGGTGGAGACTATTAGTTGCCTCTCAATATACATTAACACTTTGGTCCTTAGTATTAGACTCACAATTTAAGTCAAACTCATGGCTGCTAGGAAAATAACAATTTAAAACTTCCCTTACAAGTTCTGTCCAATGGGATCAACACTGAAGTAATGTATGCAAATTCTGGATCATGCCCTTAACAGAAAAGGTCATAGAATTTTATGCGAGAAAAAAAACAACAACACGTTTTTAATCACCCTCATTTCATTGTTTGACGATTGATTACATTTTTATCTTAAGTATACAAAATGATAACATTTTTACCTTAAGTACACAAAAACAAACTAAAGTAGTTATAATTAATATACTTAATGCCAATGTTTTGATCTAACACTATATTTCTATAGAATTATGAAAATATTTTAATTGGCCTGGCACGTTATTTTAAAATACTCTTTGCTATTATGACATTATTTTAAAATAAAAACAGCTAAAAGTTCAAGGCATAAAGCAAAAAAGTAAAATTTGTAACTGTCCACTTATTGTAGAGATTATTTCAATGAGGAAAGTTAAGCAATTAGCTAAGTGCAAAGAGAAAAGACTCTACTTTTATCTCTTAGAAAAAGAGTGAACAGTCCAATTAGGACAGTAAGTGGTCATTAGTAGAGAAGCAATCAGAAAGACTAGAATCTGATACAGTTTAAAATGGACCACAAGAAACACATTACCTAAAACCGTATACTAAGGATAAGACTCGTAAATAAACAGAATTTTCACTGAAATTCAGGCACCATAAGTGATATAATCATATGTAACACTACAATGTTTGCAATCATATACATACATTAAAATTGTTAATATGAAATAAATCTAGGAGTTTATAAGCATTAACTACTTCTTGTTTTTAAATAAACAAATGGCACAAATGTTTTTCTTGTTTGTACTTTTCCACAAGAGGCACAGACCAGAAGTTATCTGCTATCCATATAAGATGGTGCTAGCAAAGTAGAACCTTTGAGGGTCAAGAGGCAAGCCATGTTGGGATAGTAACTGGTTGATGTTGAAACAAATTATCTTCATCTCTAGTTCAGGACTAGAGGTGGATAAATGAAGAAGAATATACAGAAGGGTCAAATTTGGGTTCACATTTTCCGACTGTCAGTTCAGTGTTTGTTAGTTGTCAAGAACATGAAGAAATACACAATAGTCATCTATCTCTGAGGCTCTCAACTTGAAGGTGAAGTACTTCTGAAGGATGACACTTTTCAAGGCTTGGCATTGCCACTACATGGCTAAAAGGAATGAAGGTCAAAAGCCAGAGGAGTTGAAGATATCAAAGAACTACCAGCTCAAGATATTTCATCAGTGATGAAGAGTGATTCTGTAGTCACTGCACGGTCTGTCAGGAGGACAGTGTAATTAATGAATTTATCCAGGAAAGCAGAAATCTTAAATCAGTGAGTGAAACTGACTAGGACATCAAGAATGGTGATTAAAAGAATACTTACTGTGTGACGACAATGAATAACAAAGGTAGTACCCGACAGCTGTAAGGTGCTCTCTCCCTGTAACAAGGAATCTATAAAAGTGGACCTGATGACCTCCACTGAAAATTTCTATAGAAATAAGGACATAGGACTTATAAAGGGTAACGTCACTCTTTTCCCAATAGCACAGCAAATATTACGTCACAATGAGAAAGGTTATTAGAGGGGCACCTGGGTGGCTCAGTTGGTTAAGCATTCAAGTCCTGATTTCAGCTCAGGTCATGATCTCAAGGTTTGTGAGTTTGAGCCCCATGTCCAGCTCTGCATTGCAGGTGTGGGGCTTGCTTGAAATTCCCTCTCTCTGCCCATCCTGTACTGTCTCTGTCTCCAAATAAAATTAAAAAATACTTAAAAAAAGAAAGAAAGGTTATTGGAAAATTGGGTAGGGATGAACTATGTATATACAGTTTAATTCAAGCTTCACAGAATTAGAGTACTAGAGGTAATTTACAGTACGGGAGGTAAAGAGCATGACATATTTTGGAACGTTTTCTGATAAAAACATTATTATGGGTTATGCAGGAGGCAAATGTTAGTGACAGAATTCTGAATCTAGCAACTTCAGGACAAAGTTAGGAGGTAAACTGGCTACCACCAGTTTCCCCCAGTGAGAAATATCGCAGAAGTTCACCTTCACTGATCTGTAGGAGTACAGACAGCAGGGTCTAGAGAGGCATTAGTAATTCTGGAACAGTTAATACTAAATGATGTAAAAACAAAAGCTCATACCAGTAACCAAAACTTAATGCTTTTTACAAATAAAATATTCATTGAAAAAATAATAGGGACTTGAAAAATTCCAAACGTAATACCATCCTTGTAATGAAATTCCACTGAATTGGTTCTTACTATATTGGAAATTTTAATATGTTTCAGGCACTCTTCAACAAAACTAGATGAAGTGGACTCTAAACAAGGGAACTGAGTCATGGAATGGTTAAGAAAGATCACTAGTAAATGGCTCATCAAAGTATCACTCAAAGTTCATCTTGTTTGAAATACAAAGTGAAGTTAATGTTATCCACAGTGGAAGGAAGAAAGGGAGGAAGGGAAGAAGAGAGATATGTAGGAGTATTAACTATACATGATATTAAAACACTTGATTGATTGAACAGTAAAACCACCAAGATATTCAACAGTCAAATCATTAGTCTATAGTCAAACCACTGATCTACTAATTTTTAAAGCACTCAGTGAAATAGAAAGTCCTTTTAATTCATTAAATTCTTGTACAAAATATATTTATTTAATCTTGTATGCAATATTATTATTATATATTTATGGCTTTTCCAAAAAACTTGGGGTATGTTTTACTATTTTAAAAGATAATGATTATAATTTATGTAGTATTTATTAAAACAACTTCTATTTACAAAATGTTTATTAAAGTATCCTTATTCACAATCCAGACACTAACATAAACATGTACACACACACACGCTTCAAAATTCACTGCACCACAGTTCTATCATTTCATATATGCTATTAACTACATTACATGATCCAACTACAGAACACCAGAGACTCAAAAAGAAAATATTTAAAATGTTGATTACATAACTGCTGTAGTGACATTCCAATCTCTTTTAACGCATTCTAGTATTCCAACCCTGTGATTACCAGAATAATTGCTGCACTGAGTCATATTGTAGCACTCGTCTGTTGCAAGATGGCATGTTTAAAAATTTTAACTGACAAAACGCTTGTTTGATGATGGATGATGGAAATCAGAATACAAAAGAAACTCCCCTTTACAGTAAATCCCTGAAATTTAGTATGGGTGGTCACATAAACAGTCCCCCATTTTCCTCACTTGGTTTATTTGAAGATATTTAATTTAGAACTACATTTGAAGTGCTTTTACCTACTAACGTGCTGGTTTACTAATTTAACACTGTACATTGAATTGCAAAGAGGAAAACAGATTTTTTTTTAAAAAAAAGAGCTCAGCTCTAGGCCAAAAAATAAAATGACTTTTTGTTAAGGTATATATGTTGAGATCAAAGGAAAATATTACTGAAAGTTCCAAGGGCAGCCTCTTTTAGAAACCTAGGCTGTCTAAAACCTTCTAACAAACTCTTTTAAATGTAAAGGAGTAAAAAAATGGAAATGCTTTTTTTTATAGCTAGCTTGTTAGATGTAGGCCAAATTTATGATACAATGCAGCTTTATTATTTATGTGTTATATGAATAGTGCACTGCATTCCTTTGTATAAAATACACTTAATTTTGCATGCAATATATTTAGAATATATTTATGAGCTTTTCCTAAAACTTGAGGCATGTTTTACTATTTTAAGTGATTACGAAGGCTTACCATTCATGTAACATTTATTAAAACAACTTCGATTTATAAAATCCCAAGTTGGAGGAAACAAAGATGAATAAGTTATGGTCCTTGCCCTTAAGAATCATGCAATATACTGCAGTATATCTTTGCTTTGAGGAACATTATGTCACCGCTTAGAGGGGAAAAGACTTTCTGGTTTTAACCATCTCTTCTATCATGCTTCTATAACAATCCTGGTCCCATTACCCAAGAATAACTGATACTTGGAACTTCTAGTTGTAGACAGAGGCACCAACTTTACTAAAACAGCCTTTTCACTACATTAAATAGTATGAAGTGATGTCTGTAGAGTACTGATGAACACATTCCTGAAAGTGCTTAACTGACCTGCAAAGTAAAACAAAATACATACCAAAGGGGAGGAAGAGCTGATTGCCAAGAAGGCTGGCTGCAGTCTGGAAGACTCGAGTCTGATTAGGAAAAGAACCAGGAAAAAATGGGAATACACTATCAAGGCACCAGTCATCCCGTAAAACAATTATGGATGAATGGATCCATTCTAGATTGAGCCATCCAATGCAACTTCACAAAAGGTCATCTTAACCACATATCAACAAAGTCAAGTCTTGGTTGAAGTAGGGTCTCTGGCTTTCAATCTTGGCCCTGTCACTTATAAATTATTGACCTTGAGTCTCTGTTTCTTCATCTGCAAATGATGATCAAAGGCCAAATCAGAATGTGTCAGAATTAAATGACATAATGTACGTACTGAGTTTGGCACAGAACCTCTACACATACAGCAAAAGCTCAGTAAGGGATAACTTATTATTTATTTTTCTCTTTTTCTAGTTTTCTTCACTTTTCTTCTGCCTATAATTTTTCTTCCTGCTAAAATTATTTCCAGGTAATTTTCATCCTCTATCATTTCTTTTCTTTCTCCATTTTATTCCTTCTTCCTGTCCTTTTATGGGCCCAGAATCTTGAGCTATGGTGGAGAATGTTTCACGGGAGCTTGAGAAGAATGTGTACTCTGATGCTGTTGTAGGGAGAATTCTAAACTTGCCAGTTAGATCAAGTTGATAATGCTACTCAAGTCAGCTAATTCCTTACTGAATTTTTGTCTGTTTGATCTGTCAGTTACTGAAAGAGGGGTGTTAAACACTCCAACCATAACGGTGAATTTGTCTATTTTTTTCCTTTAATTTCTATCAGTTTTTCCATCATATATTTTGATACTCTGTTGTTAGGCAAAATAAAGTTAGGATTGTTATGTCTTTGCATAAAGTTGACCCCTTTGTCATCAAACAGTGACTCTCTTTAGCCTTGATATAATTTTCCTTGTTCTGTCTGCTTTATCTGAAACTAAAATAGCTACTTCAGCCTTCAGCTTTCTTTGAGCATGGTATCTCAATCTTACCTAGCCCTTTATATCCAAGTCTGTGTCTTGAAGCCCTTTCAGCTATGATCTTATGATCTTTACTTATGCACATATATATATATACACATATATATATAGTACATATAAATATATAACCATATAGAAATATATACTATGTTACCTTATATAACTATATACATTACTATTTGTATATTATAATATATATTACTCTCTATATAATTATTCATGTTACATATATTGATATATATTATTGCTATTGTTACTATATATTACTACATATGTTACTGTATATTACTGTATATGTTAATATATATGTATGACTATAGTGGAGTTCAGATGGATGGTTGGTGGTCATGTATGAAGAACAGGAAGAGCTCATAATCTTATGATTAAGTCTCAGGTTTTCAGAGGCTCTATGCCCCTGGGCTGTGACTTTCAAAAGGGCTTTTTAGTTACCACCCAATCCAAATGACACAAGAAGACTAAAGGGGCTGTAGGGGGAGAAATCCCCTTGCAATTGGGATAAGGCTCTGGGAAGATCTTTTCTCCTGGAGAACAGGTGTTTGTCGTGGAGAATGCTCCGGACATATTTTACAATGATTACTCTTCCCCTCCCCCTTCTAGAACAATGAGAGGGTCTTTCTCAGTTCCTCAGGGAGCAAAATCCATGACAGTATGGGAATACCCTCTAACACTATACCCCTAAAGAGTTTTTCACAATCACATTACTCTGTTCCCTCTGGAAATTCATCAAAATTACCACTTTGGTGTTCCTTAACCAGTTTATGGCTCCAGTGGCTTCTGCTCCAGGTAAGCAGATTTTGGATGCGCCTCTCTGGACTAGCCTATCTTTCTACATTTCAGCATGGTAGTTTGCCTTGACATCTCATTTCTCTGATGTGTCCAAGAAAAGTCACTGATTTTTTTTCAGTATGTTTGGCTTTTCTTGTAAGGGCAGGAATGAAAACTTCCGAGATCATTACCTGTCAAAATTAAAATCACAAGTCCCACTCCTGCTTTTAAATCTCTTCATTTCTTCTTTACTTTTCCAACAATTGTCTTTCTTCCCCCCTTTCTTTCTACTCCTGTACCCAGAAAAGGCTTTTCATCACCATGCAAATAATAGTCTTCCTTAATAAATGACTTTCCATTAGCAAATTTATATATTTCAAAAAATGAAAAGAAGTTGAAAAATGTGCCATGGTAACTCATCAAATCTAAGTAAGAATTGCTGTCATGGAAAACTCCAGGGTACCAGTTTTTCTCTGACTCCTGTTAGTTCATAAGTTAGCCAATAATCAGAGTTAGCTAATAATCACTTTGTAGAAAGTAACAAAAGCTTCCTGACAATTTTAGCTGGAACCATCAGGAATCTAAAATCCTGTTTTAGTTTTCTAACTCCAGTTGACTTGAGTCAAACAAAAAATGGAGCATACAAAAGGCATTAGGAGAAGCCTTTATACCTACACCTTGGAACAATGTTTTTGTGTTCCGATATACAGCAGATACTAGGTAACATTTGCTGAGTGAATGAATAAATGACTCCATTTCATTTTAACTTCAAAAGCAACTACAAATAAATATTAAGGTCTGTATATTTGGTATTTACATTTAATTGTGTTATGTAGACAACAAGTAAAATGTGTATGTATATAAATCTATAATTATATATGCAGTGCAACTTTTTTTAAAAAAAATTAATGTTTATTTATTTAAGAGAGAGTGAGAGAAACAGAGCGTGAACTGGGGAGGGGCAGGGAAAGAGGGAGACACAGAATCCGAAGCAGGTTCCAGGCTCTGAGCTGTCAGCACAGAGCCTGACACAGGACTCGAACCCGTAAACCATGAGATCATGACCTGAGCTGAAGTTGTACACTTAAGCGACTGGGCTACCCAGGTGCCCCGGCGTGAGACTTTATTACAGTGAAAAAAATTGAGGGTGATTTTGTGTGTGTGTGTGTGTGTGTGTGTGTGCATGTGCGTATACATACATGTATGTGTATGCATATATATATACACATACACACACATATATATATGCATACATACCACATACACATATATATAAATAGAGAAAAAGGGGGGAATGAAATGACAAACATGCATAGGGAAAACATCAAGTTTAGAATGCCCATCATATCCCTACCTAGATTTCATATTACTTTAGTAACACAGACCAACAGTTGGTATTATTTGCTTCATGAAAACCCTTCATGAAATATATAGTAAATCTGACGTCATTATTCTCATTTTGATAGATGTGTGTGCTTTCCTGTAAAATCACTACTACTGCAAAAATTTGGAATTTCAATTCCAAATGTTGAAATTAGAATGTGGAGAAATATTTACCCAGCTCGTGTTTTAAAATGAAAAATATTTTACTTAAAAACTTATGTACACTGACACCATTTATGTATTTTAAGTATAATGCAAGGATTTTGCATATATATTTAAAAATAAGTTGTAGAATAAGAAAAAGAACAATACTAGTTATATAATTGAATTCCATTTTCACAAATTACTTTAGAGAATTTGTACCTTTTGAAAAAAAATTCTTTTATGACTCACACAGTTCAAAAGATACATCTTCCTTGGAAGTTTAATAGGAACACATTCTAATATATTTAAGTGATGAAAGGATGGAAAAAATATGTTTCTTCACCTCAAATAGCTCCATCTTTCCTAACTTCTTCTATGCATCAATGACTCAAACACTGTTAATAAAAGCTTTACTTACATTTGGAAAATACTGAAGCTTCCTAAAAGACCTCTTTTCTAGCTATGATTAAAGGAATGTGAAGTTAAAAAGACAACCAGCAAAGCACTTCTGAGCATGTCAGTTGATATCTGCAACAACCTTAAGAAGTTAAGGAAGCCCTCCCTCTACCGTGTTAGCTCAGACAATGAAAAGGAACAACGGTTCAGTTCCCTCTTCTCAGCAGGAGAGAAGGTTATGCATTTGGTCAGCTATTCATAACATAAATGCAGTTTAGATTCTAATAGATGTATTAAAACTACTGTCACACCAAGGGCAAATTTGACCCTTTGTAAAAGTCAAACATTTCTTAAAAAAAAACTTTACCATCTATATTCACTATGAAGACAGTGAGCACTATGACAAAATATTGAGAAATTCTTTCCAGCTGACTTAGTCTTACTTAGCATGAATAAATACAACGGTCCCTCCATTTTGTAGAGAAGTGGAATCAATCTATTTATTCTATAGATGTAGAATGGAGATGAACCTTCTTCAAGATACCCCCTCAAACACTACGTTCCAGGTCCTGACACAACCACATAACTGGCTGAGATTCAGTCACAGGAAGAAGCTGATGTATACACCTGACCCTTGAACAACACAGGTTTGAACTGTGCAAGTCCACTTATACATAGACTTTTATCAATAAACACAGTAGTATTTTTTTTAACGTTTTTTTTTTTTTTTTATTACTGAGAGACAGAGACAGAGCACGAGCAGGGGAGGGGCAGAGAGAGGAGGAGACACAGAATCCGAAGCAGGCTCCAGGCTCTGAGCTGTCAGCACAGAGCCCGACGTGGGGCTCAAACTCACAGACCGCAAGATCATGACCTGAGCCGAAGGTAGACGCTCAACCGACTGAGCCACCCGGGCGCCCCAACACAGTAGTATTTTAAATAGATTTTTTCTTCCTTAAGATTTTCTTAATAACATTTTGTCTCTAACATATTATAAAAATATGGTATATAATACATACAAAATATGTGTTGTTTATGTTATGGGTAAGGCGTCTGGTCAACCATTGGCTATTAACTACTAATGGAGAGTTGAAAGTTGAAAGTTAGACATGTAGGGGTTTTTTTAAGAATTTTTTATTTATTTTTGAGAGAGAGCAAGAGCCAGGGAGGGGGAGAGACAGAGAGAGTAGGACAGAGGATCTGAAGCAAGCTGACAGCAGCAAGCCCAATGCAGGGCTCGAATTCAGGAACTGCGAGATCATGACCTGAACTGAAGTTGGACACTCAATCAATGGAGCCACCCAGGTGCCCCCAGACATGGGTTTTGACTGAATAGGGGTGGGAAAATACAAGGGTCAATTGTATTCAGATTCACTTAAAATAATCTTGGCTGAGTATCAATGCGGAGCGCGTTAAGCACTTTAATTCACTTAACTCTGTTAATGGCCATTCCTAAGCAAAAGGTTTATCCATATCAAAACGAATATGTATTGGCAGGCCATTCTATATCCCCCTCCCCTGCCAAAAAAAAAAAAAAACCTAAAAGAATTTAACAAGTAAAATGTTAATGAGCCACCTTTCATTCATTTGATTCAAAATACATAAAATTTTACAGATAACAAAACTGATGCATTAGCACCATAACTCCTCACTGTTAATTTGCCTATACTGTAAATATTATAATGGCAAAGATTATATTTGTCCTATTCTCCACTCTATTCTTATCATGCTCCATATTGCCATTCAATTGCTGAGTATTTATTGGGACCTTTCTATATATGTGGCACTGTGCTAAGCAGCAAGGTTTTAATCAACAAATAAAACACCTGATGTTCGTTACCAAATGGCCAGTAATGTGGGAAAAAGAAAATTAAAGAAGTGTGCATGAAAAGAATTTATAAGTGGTATAATTGCTACAAACACACCCACACACACACAACAACAACAACAACAACAACAACAAAACCTACCACATGAAGTTTGCCACAGTTATAAAGTCAATGAAGATTTTAGGAGGATGTGATGAGGGATTTGAGTTGAAAGATATACAGGAAAGGAGGGGCAGTCAGAGAAAACAGCATGTGTAAATGGCCAGTGGCATAGTGATGTGAAGGGCAGTGATAGAAAACTACTATGGCTGGAAAATAGAGAATGAATAGCAGGCTAATACATTGTAGATGTAGGCAGAAAATTAAGCTAGTAACATTTAGTTCATATTAAGGAAGTAGAACTTCATCCTAAAAACAACAGAAAAGATCTCCGTGCTGTTCCACAGAGCCACTTACTTGGTTTAATGCTCTGCTATTATCATATTAAAGTTTTAATAAATTTCAGGAAAAAGCTTTGCACCTTCATTTTGCACTAGGCCTAACAAATGACATAGCCAATCCTACTGCAGGGAGTTAATAGTGGATTAAGGTAGACATGTTTCATGGCTATCTTAGTTGTCTACACACACACACACACACACACACACACACACAAATGGTAACAGAGTAAACTGAAGATGGAGGGAAATGGTACTTAAGAAGAAAAAGGTAAGTGCTGGTGACAGCTATAAATATTTCATAATTTCAATAATGATTGAAATAATAAAGAACAAAGAAAGGGAAAGAAGGAAGAAGAGGAAGGAAAGAAGAAAGGCAAAGCATAAAATAGTCAGTTTTCATGAAACCTAATATTGTGCTTTTCTAACCATGGCAAATTACATTTCACTTACCAAGAGAAAAAGCACAGCTCTGCTAGTGACACGTCTTTCCTCAAAGATTTTCAATAATACAGCAGACACTGATAGTTGCCTAAACAAAACCTGCCCCCTTTCCTTGTCCTCCTTGCTAGCAGAGGCCTGCTTTCCTTCAGCTGAAACCCTTCTTTACAGGACCATGTGCTTTGGTAAGCCAGTCAGGACAAATCCATTCCCTTGGTTGGTTATCAGTGGGTGTGGCACAATTCCGACCAAGGATATGATGAGAAATGGGCTTGAGAACTTTCCTCATTGCTAAAGAAGCATGCAGAATGTCTCCTCCTCACCTCTTCCACTTGATGCCGGCACATGACTCTAGAATTAAGGCAGCCATCTTGACATCGTAAGGAAAGAGACAGTAAGCTCAGGGTAACAGGGAAGTAAGATGGTAAAAACTCACATTCAGCTGCTGAATTACAGAGCCTCTGAGCACCTACTTTGGAAATTCTAATGTCTAATGCGCAATCATAAAATTCCTTTCATTTAATCCTACTAGATTTAATATCCTTGAGGTCAGAGGCTGTTTTATTCATCTTTACTTTGCCCCTAGCATGCAGCACAGTGTTTTCAATCTCCTAGCTGTGGTTATGTTACGCAAGATGAGTTAATTTAGGATCTAAGGATTACGTGTAGCTAAAATATCACAAAATAATATTTGGTACTGATTTACATGTGCTTCATTCCTGCTGTTCTACCTTCCATTTAACATGGGATCATTATGTCGAATAAGAAGTGGGTATTTTTGCTTCTATAAATAATAAAATCTAGCTTTGGAGTACTTTTGAGAATACCTAACCTAATTAAATGAAGTGTTATTAAATTTTAATTAACACGTGCTACTCAAAATTAATCAGATACATAACTAAAATCATACTAAATGGTCTCTCTCTGTCTCTCTCTGTCTCTCTCTCACACACACACACACACACACAAATGAAGCTCTCTAGTAACTTCAAATTAAGTTTTATTTTGAAAGCGTTTGCTGTATTATTTTTTCTACTGAAATAGAGAGCCCCCTATCTGTGCTGACTTTTTACCTAGTCAGAATAGCAACTGAGAAAGATTCTACATGTAAAGAAGGATAGTCTCAGTCTCTTAAATTTCAAATTCTTGAGAAATGCTGAGCTTAAATCATTAAATTTATGGATGCAGAGTGAGAATAAAGATTTGAGCATGCTAATACAAAATATAAACAGATCCACCAGAAAACAACCACAGTTAAATTTAACAGTGTTTAAGCAGATAGGAGAAAGAATACAGGACAAAATGACAAATTACTAAGATTTTGCTTTTATTCTAACCATACTTGCCAGAATGAGTGTGTAACGGGTAACAAAAACCTTTCTTACTTTTCTAATTTTCTATATCAACTGATACAAATGTAAACACAAGTATTAATAACTTGGCAAAACTTATGGAACTACAATAATCTATCTTTTTTCATTTTTGAGCATAATACTACACAAATACTTTTTGAGAGAAGTCCAATAAATTATTTAGAATACATGAAACATGGTTATAGAAGAGAACACCAACAGTACTTTTCCATGTCTTTTTTGCCTGAATGTCTATAGATTGTAAATGTAAATTGCGAACCAGGCATTTAAGCAGATTTAGGAGATGCCAGAGAGGAAACTGATTAGCAACAGAAGTAATAATAATTTCTGAGCAATCAGAGTAAAGATGTCTTTGGTAAAGTCATGATAGAGACATGAGTTTAAACCGTTTTCTAGGGGTATGTGCGTGGCTCAGTCAGTTGAGTGTCTCACTCTTGATTTCAGTTCAGGTCATGACTGCAGGGTCCTGGGTTCAAGCCCTGTGTTAGGCTCTCTACTGAGCATGGAGTCAGCTTAAGATTCTCTCTCTCCCACTGCCCTTCTCCCCACTTGCACTCTCTCTCTCTAAAAAATAAAATAAAATAAGATAAAATAAAATAAGATAAAATAAAATGAAATAAAATTAAAATTAAAAAATAAGTTAAACAGCTTTCTAAATTGATTATCAGGGTCTAAGTTAACAAAAATTACAGCACACTTTTTGTCATAGTTTTATATACATCAGTAATCAGTAATACATGCATGTGCAATTTCCCAAACTGAAAATAATTTTATAAAATGCTAAGATTCTTTGTATTTTAGTCAAGTAACTGGACAGAACAGTATCACTTGTGTTAAAAGTTAAGTCTTACCCCAACTTTAATGAACTATTATTATCAAGGCAACCTATAATTTTCATTAAATTTAAAAATTCAGGAGATATTCTATATAATTTTAATATTTGTGTCTTTGATTCAGAAAAAAATTGCCAGACAGTAGGATAGCAGAATGTAAGCAATTTCCCACTCAGATTAAATATTCAGAATTGGCTATAAAGCATGCAGTCAGTGGGCTATTCTATGTCCTTGGGTTACGTTCCACAGATAGGCGACAGGAATCCTCATTGTTTCACAGGCAGTCTATTTAAGTAGGCTTAAATTAACAAGAAATTGGGCATCAATTAAAAACAATTTTAATTCAACCAATTTTGACCAATATGCAGATTCCTCTGAAATCAATAATCTTCATTATTTTGCTTAAGGTAAGGCAATGCCATGGTTCAAAATTCAGGATGTACAAAAAAGGCACTTATTCAAAAGTCTCCTAACGTAAGATTCTCCCTCAGACCTTTCTTCCTCAGACCAAGGTCTCCCTCAGACCAAGTCTCTTTCCATGAGTTGCAAATTGTATCAGTCTCTTCCATATAAATTTCAGTATATATTCTTGCATATTCAACAAATATGTATAAATATTCCTTGCCCTCTTTTATACAAACAATTCTATATGGTTGGTATAAAACTAGTATACACACTTTTGGCATATCACTTAATATAACCCCCACATCACTACTTAAAGACTTACTTAGTTCTTTTTAAAGGTGCCTATTGTTCTATAATGTGGACAAACAGAAGTTATTTAACCACTGTTCTCTTGTACATATGGGAATACACATACAGAAAAATTCTTAGATAGATTGTGTGGATAGAATGTAGTTTACTTTCTTCTTGCAGGACATTTAGTTTGTTTCCAATGTTAGCACAAGTAATATTAGGTAAATAAATTTTAATCTATATCCTGTTACACATATGAGAATGTACCTATGGGAAAAATCTTAGATGTGGATGGTAATTTCAGTAATGACTGCCAAAATGCTTTCCAGTTATACATCTGCTTCTCCAAAGCCACACACCAGAGAAAGGTTTTAAAGCCATTTGATATGCTTAAGACCTTTTTATTTTTGTGAACTCTTTGCTCGTATATTTAGCCTATTCCTCTATTAATTTATTCATCTTTCTCTTACTAAATCACATAAGCTCTTTACATGTATCTTAGGAAAAATATATCACAGTCTGTCATTTTTGTCTTGCATTCTGCTTATTGCACCATGTCTTTTAAAAACAATTTTAGGGGGTACCTGGGTGGCTCAGTAGGTTAAACCTCTGACTTTTGATTTCGGCTTAGGTCATGATCTCACAGTTGATGGGTTAGAACCCTGAGTTGGGCTCTGCACTGACACAGCAGAACATGCACAGGATTCTCTCTCTCCTTCTCTCTGCCTCTCCCCACTTGCCAGTGTGTGCACCTACGTGGTCTCTCTATCTCCAAATAAATAAATAAACATAAAAAAATTTTTATGGGTGCCTGAGTGGCTCAGTCAGTTAAGCATCTGACTCTTGATTTCAGCTCAGGTCATGATCTCATGGTCTTGAGACGGAGCCCTGCACTGAGTATGGAGCCTGCTTAAGATTCTCTCTCCCCCACTCCCTCTGTCCATCCCCTGCACTAAATAAATAAAAAATAGATAGATAGATAGATAGATAGATAGATAAATAAATAAAATTTTTAAAAAGTCTTTACATATTATTTTTTAATTGGGTTCAAGTTTTGTAGCATATTTACAAAAGCCTTATAACATTTATATGTTATATATATATATATATATATATATATATATATATATATATATACACACAATAACTTTTCTTCTTTCTCTGGCTTATCTTTTCTTTTAATTATGTGTTATTTTTGCTCAAATCAGAATGTTGAGGGTTTAAGGTATTATATATCATTCCAAATTTAATTTTTTTCAGGTGGACACAAGATTGTGCCAACGTCATTCATTGTACAATCCACCAGATTTGAATATCATTTTCATTTTATAGTAAATTCTTACATGTATTTGCTCTATTTCTTTGTTTTATTTTTGCTATTGTTCCATCAGTCTCTACACGTATATACAAAACTACATTTCTCAGATGACTGAAACTTTATAACAAATCTCCATATCTAGTAAAGCTAGTTTCCTCTCACTACTCTTCATTTTCAGACTTTTTCTTTTAGCTCTTCATTCTGTTTTTATTATTTAGAAATAATGTCATCAGTTACTAAAACAACCTCCATGGTATTTTACTGGGCTCATGGAATTTCAGAAATTTACAGCTAATCAGTCCTCTTTCGTAAACTCAATCTTACAGGTACATAGCATAACCTTCATATAGGTCTTGTACGTTTCTAGAGGTTTATGTACAGTATTGTGGTTTCACTAGTAGACTGAAAAGGAGTCTTTTCTACCATTCTATATTTTAAAAATCTTGTTTATGAATAGAAAATTTTATTTTATTGCTAAATTCCTTTATCGTTTATAATAGTTTTTTGTTTATTTTTGATATAGTTTTCATTTAACTGATCATTATTTGCAAAGATCATTATCTTGTATGTCTAGAAAACATTACAAATAGATTAAAAGTATAATATATATCAATATATGTATCAAATACGTATGTGTACATATATGTATCAAATACTTATGTGTACATAATATATATCAATATATGTATCAAATACATATGTGTACATATATTTATATGTTAACATTTGTGCTTGTGTATGATCATTTCTCTTGTTATTTATTTGTTTATTCCCTTATGGTCATAGTACATTCTTCCATTTTTCTTATCAGGTGAGCCCATTTTTCTCCTTTCAAAAAACCTAAGTATGAGATTTCTCTTAAGAAGTTATTTATTTATTTATTTATTTATTTTTCTTTTTTTTGAGAGAGAAAGAGAGCATGATCAGGGGAAGGGCAGAGAGAGAGAGAGGAGAACAGAGAATCAAAGTGGCTCTGCACTGATAGCACTAAGCCCAATGTGGGACTTAAACCCACAAACTGTGAGATCAGGACATGAGCCAAAGTCAGGGCATTCAACTGACTGAAACACCCAGGTGCTGCAGGAAGTTTTTTTTGTTTTTGTTTTTGTTTTTTTAATTTATTTATCCAGTTTAAGTAATCTCTACACCCAACACGGGGTTTGAACTCAAAACCCTAAGATCAAGTTGCACGCTTTTTCAACTGAGCCAGCCAGGCACCCTCTTCTTAAGAAGTTTTATTCTTAACTAACTTCTTAAGAAGTTTTTCTTTTAGCTTTTTCAATTCATCATTTTCTAATTTTACCTTTACTAATGTTTCTTGCTTCTCTTTAGACCTTTTTCTTTCATTAGTTAGGTGCTTAAGTTTTTGCGAATATATGTGTTTAGGTCCGTGAATATGTCTGAGCTTTGCTGCCTCAATTCCAACAGTTTAGATTAGTAAGCATTTCTATTTTATCAACTTTCTAGAATATCTACAATGTTTTGTTACTTTTTCAAATGGGAGGTTTTTGCCGACTGGTTTTTGTTTTTAATACCAAAGTGGCCATAAACTCTTTAATGTTATTAACTTCTTGTTTCAGTGTGTTATTAGAGAATGCTTTCTACACTATTTCTACTTTGACTGACTGATTGAGACCCAAGGCCATCTTTACACTTTAAGATGTTATCAGTTCCTATTAATCTTCCCCCGACACTGAAAAGAAAGTATATTTGATCTTTTTAGGTTATAGCAGTATAGAAATGTTACATATTCTATATGAAGTATATTATATATTTAATATGTTAAATATACAACTGTTTAATTTTATTATTTAGACAGTATTTATTTTTGTCATTGACTGAAATAGGTAAATTAAAGTTTTATTTACCATTGACTGAGATAGGTAATAACGTGACTATGTTCTATTTAATTCTATTTTCTTTGTGTTTTGCTTTCATCGATGTTTATGCTATACTGTTGTAGACAAAATAATTGTAATTGCTATACCTTCATTGTGTCATGTATACTTTAACATAATTGTATGTTAATTAGCAGTTATGGGCCTTAATTTAACATTTTATGATGTAGCGGTTATAACCCCTGATATATGTTTATTGTTATTTGTTTGTGTATCATTGCCAATGTTTTTATTCTCATGCTTATATTATCAATCTTAAGAACTGTTTTATTATAGAAGTTATCTGTTGCAGAAAGGACAAAATTGGGCTTTGATTTGTGATCAAATATAGCATTTTTCTTCTTTTAATAGTCATCCTAACCAAATATTTTTATCACAAATGCCTGTCTTGGTTCTGCCATTTCAGTTTAATATGTTCTGCCAATTTTAAGTCACATTTTTTTTCACATTTTAACATCTCTAAACTTTGGATACATTATTGAAATCCATGGGGGTCATTCAATAATCAGCCTCATACAACTGTTCTTGGTCAGTAGCAGTTGTTACAGCTTTACTGCCTGTATAAACCATCTGAAAAGTACACGGACTTCTCTGTTATGCTGGGCAACATGATGAGACACCTGCAGTCAACAAACCGCTTGGGGAACATCTGACATTTGTCTGAAACCTTCTGTTGACCACATCAGGAAGAGACCTAGAAAGCGTCAGCATCCTACAAATGGCATGAAAATACCTGGGAGGGAGAGAAGACTGTTCTAGATTTTTAAAAGACTTGAGACATAATAATAACAAATCTCTTATCTTCTCATATATTCCATGAACTCTTGATCCTCTGTATTTGGTACTTGCTCATCCATGCATAAGATACTTGAATTTTTGGCAAAATGATCAATCTTCTTATCTGCTATGTGGCCACTTTATTTATTTGTTTAAATTTATTTATTTATTTTGAGAGAGAGAGAGAGAGAGGGAGGGAGAGAATCCCAAACAGGCTCTGCACTGTCAGCACAGAGCCCAACATGGGGCTTGAACTCACGAACCATGAGATTCATGACCTGAGCTGCAGTCAAGAGCTGGATGCTCAACCGACTGAGCCACATGGGTGCCCCATCCATATTTATTTTTTTAAGACTTTCTGTTTTCTGCCTTTTATGTTCTTTTGCTTTTTTTTTCTTATAGAATCCTTGTATAGACCTTTTGTTGATTCCTTTCTGATTACTCATTCTTTCAGTTTCTGAGTTTTCCCTTACTGATCTGTTTGTATGGGGTTTTGTGTTTAGGAAGGCTCAGAGTTATGATCTAAGATACATGGGATTTTTTTTTACAACCCACAATTTGGGTTGAGGCTCAATTAACATTTGCTTCTTAACAGCTAATAAATATAGGCCACTATTTTTTTTTCCACAACTTAAAAACTCCCTTAATTCCCCTGCCATGGACACAGACTTCTTCCTAAAAACATGGCTTGATGAATATTCTTTATTTATTCCATCCCTTTGTGGGAAAGAAACTCTATCTGGAAAGTTACTAACTCAAGCCAACACCCCATTCTGCCCTATTCAAATAAAGGATCTGGCTTTGTGACTCAGAATGCATCTTGCACCTTTGAAAAGTGAACCTGATAGGCCTTCAAACATGTGCAGCTGTAGGAGTCCTCACTTCTCTTTTTTCCTCATTCACCTCCTTCCTCTCTACATGTATGGAAGGCCTTCTAACTTAGTGTCACCAAAAATATAATTGGAAGTTTGTTTTGTAATCTCCTCCTGGCTTTGAGTCATTTTCAGAACAAGAAAAGGAAAAGCTTGTTCTGAATGGCATTTTTAAAATATTACTGTAATCAGTCAAACATTTTAAACATACGTATGGTTGTGCATTTTTTTAAGTGTATTTATTTTGAGAGAGACAGAGAGCGGGAGAAAGTGGGGGAGGGGTAGAGAGAGAGGGACAGAGAGAATCCCAAGCAGGCTCCATGCTGTCAGCACAGAGCCTGATGTGGGGCTCAATCCTATGAAGCCATGAGATCATGACCTGAGCCGAAATCAAGAGTCGGATGCTTAACTTAAAGTTTGGCTGTAAAGGGTGAAAACATGTAAACTAGAATTGAGAATGGAAGGACAATTTTGTAGTCTTTCTTTAAGTTTCTGCTTGATCAGTTTAACTTTCAAGTGGGACACTGACTCTTCCTCAGCGAAGGCTCATTTTTTGCACTTTTGGAGGTTTTAAAGCAAAGATGCCCATCCGTGTGGGCTTAGAGACTGATTTATCACATTATAGACCAGTGTGAAGTGTACCTATAAGTGGTTGAATAAAAAGGAAAGGACAAAAGGCAAGTCTAGCCTCCATACAAATGTGCAGAGGAATTTCTGACACTTCCTTCAGAGAAGGAAAAATACTGCTGGTACTCTCGGCACCTATGGATGGGAGCACTGGCCTGAGAAGGGCCAAGGCAGAACACGAGTGTGTCCACCACAACACCAGAACTTGACCTATACTTTTTAGCAGATGGTCTAAAAACACTTAGCCAGGTAGGCAGGGTCCTAGAACTAATAAAGCCAGCAGGCCCATCCAAATTCTAGCTTTAGAAATGATAGTTTTCTTTTTATCATTCATAATTGTCCCAAAAAACTCACCCAGTCAAAATATTTGCTTAAGAAATCCAATTTGGGAAGAGTCAAAGATAAGATTTATTTTGAACACTGTTGGAATAATTTTTGCCATTCAAAAAGGTGAGTGCTTTCTGAAAATCTCTTTGCCTTAAGACACTAGAGCTCCATGCTCCTCTTCTGTTTTCTGTCCCGATGTGTTATAGAATGCCTTTCTTCATTTCATATTAATATTTTATTCTCCCTTCAGTTTCCCAACCCAAATTATCCCACTGATGTCAAACTATTCAGCAAAGGAGATAGAACACTTCATGGAATGAATAATTACCATTATATTAAATTACCAGCCAGTGTGGTTTCCTTACTTTTAATGGAGGAAGAGTGAAAACAGGATTAGAAGGTAGAATATAAGCATTTTAATAAACTATATGAAAATGACACATTATGAATCCAATTTATGCTCCTAAATTATTATCTATAAATAACAGAAAATAAATAGATCTAATTCAAGGAAGTTGAAAAACATGCAAATTTTTTTATTCGTTTGTTTTTCATGCAATTTCTATTACTTTTCCTAAAAAAATTCACACAATTAAATCCACAGAGTTTTTTTTTCTAATTGCCCCATGTATATATATTCCACTAAATTAAAGCTTATTCATATTTCCTAAATAACTACATGTTTCATTTCTCCCAATTCCTGAACATATTGTTTATTTTATGTAAATGAGCATCTGTTGCTGAATAAATATCAGCTAAATGACTAGATGAATTATTAAAGGAAGGAGCTAGAGGTATAGGAGTATTTTATTACTCCATGTTAAGAATTTTTAAATGAAAACAATTTACCCTGAAACAAAAAGCTCTCTGATTCAATTTTCACATGAGCAAATATTATATGCTTAATAAATACCGGTTATACGTTTGGATGAGGGGCACTTTTTTCCTCAATAGTTCATATATTTCCTAGGTTTTAAGCTGAAAACAGAAAACCTAGATCTGTCTTCTATTTTATCATCTCAATTTTTCACTCTGTTAGGTGCAAGTACTTTCCACAAATCAGCTCTGCAACTCATGTTTCCCAAAAGTCATATGAAAAACAGTTTAAATTAAAAAATAATGTAACTTGGTCATAGAGCCTTTGTCACTAGTACATGAGAATTTCAAGATCAGGGGCGCCAAGGTGACACAGTTGGTTGAGCATCCGACTTCGGCTCAGCTCATGATCTCACGGTTCACAAGTTCAAGCCCCGTGTCGGGCTCTGTGCTGACAGCTCGGAGCCTGGAGCCTGCTTCAGATTCTGTGTCTCCCCCTCTCTCTGCCCCTCCCCCCCCCCCTCAAAAATAAATAAACACTAAAAAAATTTCAAGATCAGAAACTGTTCATTAAGTTTACTGTATATCAAGTCTGCATCTGAAATTCTCTAGACTAAATGGTCTTTTTCATTGTCATCACACATCTTTTACATTCTGTTTTCATTATCACACAATCCCATTTATTCTGATTTATTGTGATAAAACTAAGAAAAATAAGGCAGCAACATATCTAATAAAATGTATAGTTATGTTGAATAAGCAAAACAATCTTATGACTTTTCTTTATAAAAACTGGTGTGATTCTGAGAAGCAGAAAATGAGAACTCACTTCTTTTTAAAAATACAGCATAACATATTTGTGGGAATTCATTTCACATAGAACAGAGAAGAATAAGATTTAAAAGTGCTAGTGGTTTTGAACTGAGAGAATGGTTTCGAAGACACAGAGAGAAATCTCCAAAAAAGGTATCTCAAGTTAAAAAAATTGCTAGGTTAAGGTCTTCACTGATACCCCATTATATTAGTAGACAGTTGAACAGAAGTACAAAAATGATTTTGATTCAAAAATATAGCTTTAAAACTTGGAAAAGACATGATGACTTTTATATGCTATCAATATATTCCTAATAAAAAGTAGAAGTGTCAGAACTGAAATGTGGTTGATACACAGAGGCCAAAGAAATGTGTTGATTTCTGCTAACCTAAGATTCAGACAGAAACTGAAATATGCTTATAACCACAGATGTGTACATATGAAATCTTTCTTCATTCAATGGACCAAAAAGAAAATAGTGTTATTCTGAAAAATCAAATAGAACTATTAAATTGTTAACTATTTTGCTCATGATTGAGTATTATAATTCAGGAGCTCTGCCACTGCTAAGTTTTAGCTTCCAGTCAGACATTTCTGTGTTAAATTTCTTAGCATGGTTTAATGAAAGACTCCTAAATACCTACATCTCTCTCTGATTAGCTATCTTGGAAAACTAATTAAGTGATCAATAAACAGAAGGAGTATAAGTCAATAGAACCTCTGATAAGCATGCATGATCTTCAACCTACAACAAGACAATTGTCAGCAATTACAGGGGAAGCTATATCTTAAAGTTCATTAAAACACACTTGTAAAGCTATTAAATGTTATCTGGAAATGTTTTTTAGAGTATAATGCAGTTCTTCATTACTAAATTTCAACCCACAAAGTTTTTTTTTAATTTTTTTTTTACTTTTTTTTTTTTTTTTGAGAGAAAGAGACAGAGCATGAGCAGGGGAGGGGCAGAGGGAGAGGGAGACACAGAATCAGAAGTAGGCTCCAGGCTCTGAGCTGTCAGCACAGAGCCCGACGTGGGGCTTGAACCCATGAACCGGGAGAGCCACCCAGGAGCCCCACAAAGTTTATTTTTAGGCAAGGTAATAACAGTCAACACATTTTATCCAACTAATAATGTCCTCTGAATAACAACTATATTTTGTATCTATAATTTATTCATTTATTAATTTGTTAAGCTAACATTTATTTTACTTCTAATATGTGCCAAGTCCTGTGCTATTACAAAGACAGAAACATCCATATGTCACTCTACCAACCACTGGTCACACTGTAATAAGAATAACTGAATTTATTATTAAAAGTAAAAATGTACGCTGAATGTTCCTTAACCTCAACAGAAGGTTGGAATCGATGAAACTACATTAGTATTAATATTCAATTTTTCTGTTTCATAGACTCTCTGTTATATAACCACAGGACTTTAGATTCTCCATCTCAAAGTCTTCCAAATTATTTCTGGGAGTTCCTCAGGTGTCCAAACAAGTTCTTGACCAGTCATTTCTTATTACTTTGCTCCAGCATCCTGATAATTGATCACTGCCTCGAAGCATTTGGAAGACTCCCTTTAGCCACGTGTCTCCTATCAATGCTCTTTCTAGAACCCAGCAACCCCTCCCTCAGGTGTTGTCTTCTGTTGTCCAAAAGCTGTTCATACTGACTTCACTTCACTGTGCCAGAGCCAGATTTTATTTTATATATGATTGGTACAAACACTGCTAACCTGCACTCTGGCCACACACAGTCACCTGTATTACCAAAGCACTGACACCTGTGTTATCTAGTTCCTCATGGAAAAATACATTATACTTTTATTTATGATCCTCCTTTATTTTTTTTTTCCTAAGTCTATGACCTGGTCATTAGAGCAGAGTCAAGAAACAGATTTCATATCTCTCCATCTACCCTGACTCCCAAGGATCTGAACAAAAATTATCTATTTTCCAGAACTCCCAAACCTAGCCCATTCACATGGAACCTGTTCATTCATACCAATACCCTGGGGACCCACCAGACCCTACAGTCATTGTGCTATGCAACCTGCTGAGCTTTCTGTCTCAGTGCAAAGCATGTCCTTAAACTCCACTGTCAAAGGCTTCTATGTTACATTAATGAATTCTCCCTTCTCTCCTATGTCCCCCATTTGATTCATAATTACACCCCCTCCAGACCCCACTGCCCTCCCCAACAGCCTTCCATTTTCTAAAATCCTGTGCAGATATCTTCATAAAAATGCAAAGCTGCTTATCTCATTTTTCTGCCTACATACAACCATTAAATGGCTTTCCATTGATGTTATAGGATAGTCCAGGCCCCAGATTCCATTAAAGAAACTCTCAGATATATTTTATGATATGGCAAATGCAATGGATAAAATATTGGACCCGGATCCAGACTTAGAAAGGAATATGACAAGTTGCAAAGCAAAAGGTGTGTAAAGGCACAAGATGTGCACTTAGTAATATAAGCTATATGATGATAAGAGGAAGGCAAGTACTGTTCAAACTATAATTAAGTTATTTCAAGGAAATAAAACATTTGAAATCTCACTTCTTTTAATATTTTAAGTTACCGTATATTATATATGTTTTCAATTTTTTAATATCCTTATACATTTACAATTTAGAATAAGAGAATTTTTTGTGTTTTCACAAAAATTTTAAAGTAACAGAGGAATTGTAATTTCCCCCATGGATTATTAAAATCGCTTCACATAATTTCAGCTGGCACAATCATTTCTGTGGTCTCACACTACCACACAAAGTACAAAATACCCGTACTCTCTTAATTCTAATCTTACAAAACATTAATCTTTAAAATTTTTTTCCCCTTAATTTTTATTTATTTTTGAGAGAGAATGCAAGCGGGTAGGGACAGAGAGAGACACAGAATCTGAAGCAGGCTCCAGGCTCTCAGCTGTCAGCACAGAGCCCCACGAGGCTCGAACCCACAAGCCGTGAGATCAGGACCTGAGCCAAAGTCAGGTGCTTAACCGACTGAGCCACCAAAGCACTCCTGCAAAGTTTTTCAGTATCTTCCACACTGTCATGTGCAGAACTGGTTGCTGATTTAGGCTTCCCACTACATGTACATCTACTCCGGAAAGGCAACAATGCCAACATTTCTAAGATTCCTTAGGCAACAGGTCAACTGTAATAATCAGCCGATTAACTGCATATTCATTTGGTTGTGCAATAGTGTGTGGGTCCCCCTACCAGATCATTACCCAACTGACTGATTTTTTTTTTTTTTACGCAAGAAAAACTACTGATTATTTTAGATTTGGGAAGAACCAGATAAACTTGGGGCAGATTTAATGTTTCCTACAGGTTTCTTGAGTGGTGTACCTCTCAGTTAAACAAATGCAGAAGGATGTTTTCTTCTCTAGGGAATGGGAGAAACATGACTTTTTTGTGACTCAGCATGCCACTTCTTTGCATACAGAGCCCTGGAAACTGCATAGAATAATTATCATAAGGAGCCTGGGGCCTTACAAGAGAAGGCAAAGAGTAACGTGGCAAACAGGATAAGGTGTCACAGCCTCAGGGAAGATGTATCCTGGGGCCTATGTGTGGGATTCAAAGCATTGTTCACTAAGATAATACTCTGGTTGCTTGGGAATGTTTTGGCTTTGAACTCTCTGATCGGAGTTTAGCATGAAAGAAATTCCCATGCTTTGAATAATTACTACTTCTGTAGGAATCCTCCATTCAGCCAGTAGTAGGTGCTAAATTATGGTTTTGAGGATAATACACCTTCAAATTACTTGAAAGACCCATACAGTAAAAACAGCGCATGCTTGTCATGCAAACACAACTTGATGAAAAAATCTACTTCATAGACCTTCTGGAATCACCTACTCTTTTCCCCTCCCTGAGAACAATACTACATTTTGACTACTCACCAGACCTAGCACTGTTCCCCACCTCAGCAGCTTCTCTCCATCAACTCTGAATTCTTCTGGCTGTAGCTGGAGAAGAAAGCACAGTTCATGCTACCACACTTCAGATACCCAGATATCACTGACTGATTTTGTCCCAGAGAAAGAGTCTCTCCTATCATCAGCAGGACCAAACAAGGTCAAATTCCAAACGAAACAAGAATTCTTAGACCCACATGGGAGAACGTTAAATGGAATAGACTGCATTTGCAGAGAATACTACTCAACAATTGAATGTAGTGTGCACTTCTTATAAACTCCTTTGTGTAAACACAACTATGAATTTAACATGGCGATTTCATATATTATGCAAACTGTAATACAGGACAATGGCATCTATCAGGAGCAAAGAGAATATAGTCCAGCTACAAAGAGAGAACAAAAGCTGTTGGTTTACTCCTACACTCCACTTGCACACTGAGAACCAAAACCATACTTTGTTGTCTTTAATGAAAACTCTCAACAAATTCTGACTTTAACTGGCCCCCATGCCAAGATGCTGTCAAAGCTTTGTGAGGCAGCATTCTCCCTTAATCAGATAAGCCAAAATTCAGCTTTGTCTTGTCTGCAGGTTCTGTTGCTAATGTTTGGAGAGAGAGAGACCACGTATGGCAATAGAACTACGACACACCATATCTTGAGCAGCCAGCTCAGAAGGGTCAAGACTTGGTCAATGACTGGCAACTTCCCTGCTTTTTGGCCCTTCTTCTAACTCAGGACCGAGCAAAGAAAGCCAACTATGCCCTGGAATCCATGACAAAAGATTCCTCCCATTCTAGATTGCCACCTCCAGCTTCCCATGCTAACAGCTTCCATACGGAAACACTGACACCTTCCTGGATTCTGTATTACTCCTGTCTGCCTCTGAGTCTGCCAAACACAAGAGATGGTGGCTGACTCCATTGTTTGAACAAGCTTTGACTAAACGGCCTCTTTTTGTTCTCATTTTGGTGGCCCTCCTCGCTTCCCACAGGAGCCAGCTTTTGACAACAGGATTTGAAAAATACAGGAGAAGCTTTTAGAAGAATTGGCAGCATATTCTTCAGAACTACTAATTTTTCAATCAAGTTTTTAATAGAGATTGGGGCTTTCTCTGCCCATCCTAGAGTTTAAATGTCAGCTGAGCTCTGGATACTATTGATCTCATAATGAAACCAAAGATACCCATAAGCAAGCATTCCTGAACAACATAATGTAGTTCACATATAAAACTCGTTGTCAAATCCTGCTCCTTTTAGAAAAGTAACTGTCTTCTATATCTCTCATTTTTCATTCTTTTGTTCAATACCTGGCTATCTAATCACAATTCACTTTTATCTCTTTCGGCACCACTTACAGTAATGCTACATAGTCAATTTATTATCTTTAAACCCTTCTTAAATGGCAACGACATTTTCTAAGTATCCAGTTTTTTAAAAGTTACCTAAATAAGTTAAAAAGTAAAATAAAAAGGATTACATACTTCTTTCTTCTAGGGAATGGAGACGGAAAAATACTCCACAACTCCTTATGCAAGGAGAGAAAACATACAATGTGCCTCCTAAGAGAGGCACATAATTTTTCTCCAGAGTGGATGACCACTCAGAAAAATAACATTATGGGTTGGTTTAAGTAAAAAGTAAATATCAGAGCTTTCTGCAACAAGAAAAATAAGAGAACCGTTATGTATTATTCATACATAACAAAACGTGAAGAAACAAAGAAGCACAAGAAAGAGAAATGGGAAGGTTTCTGCTTGGAGGGTGGGGATCATGAATCTAGGCAATTACTGCAGAGGGTGGGGAGATGAGGACCTCAATGTCTGGTGACACATGACAGCCTGTGAGAAGTTCCAGGAGTGAAAAAGACTTTGGGACTATCAAGAATAATAATCTAATAATCAACTTGTTATTGTTTTCCATACTGTGTTATCCAAAATGGTTTAGAAAAACTGTGCTAGGGGCATGTGGATGGCTCAGTGGTTGAGCATCCGACTCTTGATTTTGGCTCAGGCCGTGATCTCATGGTGGTGAGATTGAGTCACAAGACAGGCTCCACCCTGGGCATGCAGCCTGCTTAAGATTCTCTCTCTTCCTCTCTCTCTCTCTCTCTGCCCCTTTCTGCTTCCCCTGCCCCCCCCCCCCCCGCTCACACTAGGGCAGATGTGTTTCATCTCTCTCTCTCAAAAAATAAATGAATAAAAAATAAGAATAGAAAAACTGTGCTAAATTCAAGAGCTCTGTGATCGTGATTGATTTGGAAAACAAAGACAAAAGATGCCTGTGCTTACACCGACACAGAATGTACAAAAGACTTCAGAAGACTGAGAATTCAGTGGAAATGTGAAACTGGCCAAGAGGTTACTGGGAGAAATGTAGATGTCAAGTATTCCTATAGGTAGTGTGGGAGAAATGCTGACTTTTCTATAATAACTTGGATGGAAACTTATCTAAATTTTACTACTCATTAAAGGAAGAATAACTTCAAGAGGCCAGAGGATTTAGGAACCCCTAGGCAGCTGACATTTAGGTGACATACGATTCTATAATTATAAATGTTAATTAATAGAGACTCACAATTGGGATTTGCTTTTTTTCTCTTTTCCTTTATTTCTTTTTGAATTTTCCTTTATTGGTGAGTTTATTAGTATTTATAGTTAATTATCTATTTTGCATTTTAAATCTAGAAGTAGTTTCCTTTCTAACCCTCTTTTCACTTTTTCTATTACCCTATTAAGTAAAAATACAATACTGAAGTAATTCTGAAAATAAATTTATTAGCATTACCAATATTCAAAAGACAGGAACATGATACAGAAAGAGAGGACAGGAAAAAGAGCTATTTCACTGCAATCTGAGGCCAGGTTTGTTTGTGGGTTTTTTGTTTGTTGGCTTGCCTGTTTTTTTTGTTTTTAAGTTTACTTATTTTGTGAGAGAGAGAAAGAGCAAGTGTGAGCAGGGGACGGGCAGAGAGAGCGGGAGAGAGAAACCCAAGTAGGCCATGAGCTGTCAGCACAGAGCCAGACCCTGGGCTCAATTCCACGAACCTGTGAAACCATGACCTGAGCCGAAAATCGAGTCAGATGCTTAACCAGCTGACCCAGGTGCCCCGAGGCCAGGTTTTTAAACTGTGTTTTCTCCGGCTAACAATCCCATGTTGGTAAGAAAAATCCTAGGCTCAAATTTTATTTCCAGCAATATGTGGAAAATACAGAAGTATCCATTTGTGACTTGGTAAGGTAGGGCTTTAGGGTAGAGAGAACACCAGTTGCATGGACATATACATACATGTGTATTAATATATACATATATTCCACAAACATAGCTAATATATATTCCTCATATACACATTATATAATATATATAATCCCTATATTTGTAGATTACATATGTATTTTTCATTTTATTTCATTTGCCTTTTCAGAATTCAGCCACAGGAAATTTGAGATAATATCCTCCCTCATCTAAGCAACAACTCAGTAGAGAAAGTATCATTTATTATTAATTAACTCCACTGAGACTCTACAAGGGTATGCCATTTTATTGGTTATGAATTGAGACAAAAAAATGTCACTTTTACAAAGACAAGCCTTCTCCATTCAAATAAGCTCTCCTGAAACCAGACGGCTTTTATGTTTAGAATAAGCAAATGTCCATTATTAATATACATGGCATAACATTTTACTAGTTTTAATAATTCTCAGTCACCAGTAGTATAAACCAGCCAACACAATGTCGGCTTTGGTTCTCTAACAACAGCTTAAAGTCAACATTTTTATAATTAATACTTGCTAGAGACAGAAATATAATTCAACTGATATTTCAGTTATGAAATTTATGAAAATTATGAAATTAAAAATTCTGAAAACTTAAAGTTATTAAAATATAAAGAAGTTAAATTTAAAAAGTTAAAATTATAAAAACTTATATACTGTATTAAAGAATTTTGAAGATAAAAAAAGTTTATTCTGTGTATTGATTCTATGTTTATTCTACATATGCTTTAAGACCAGCTAAAATGGCCCTTGTTTCCCAAACCTCTATACATTTTTATCAAACATTTATTTAATACCTACCATGTGCCAGGTTCCCTGATAAACTCTGAGAAGACCAAATTAAGCACAGAACAGTGTTTCACACAATGAATAGTGTTCCTTAAATTAGATTGGACTTCTGTCAGTGGTTGGCAGTTAGAAGATAATAAATTCTAGTTCATAAACTTTAGTTCCCCCTCCCGTTCCCTTATTTCACATTTTCTACCTTTATTGAAGCCTATGTTTAAACTCACTACATTGAAATTACATGTTTGTATGACTGCTTCCCCTAGAAGGAATTGTAGGGTTTCATTTCAGTATTTCAACCCTAACAAATAATGTCTCTTCCAGAATTGAGTAATTAATCAATTAATCAGAACAGGAAAGAGACCTAGAATATTAGAATTTAATGAACGTGTAAAGACGGGGACTCTTAAAAAGAGGAAAGTATATAAACAACAGGTGACGATGGATATTTAATATAACAAGTTGAAACATGTATGATACATATCTTGGTGTGCCCAGGTGTGGGTGGTTTGTTGCTGGGGGAGAGGTTGGGCAGCCACAGAGAGGATCTGTCTTTCTTAGCCATAGTTTTGATTGTCATTTAATGTATCCTGTAAAATATTTACCCTCTCTTTCCTCCCTCCGACAAGCACTGATTGTCTTCCATGCAACAGAACTGTCACTATCTAATATTTTCCTAAAGCTAAGACATAGCAGTTCCTTTTGCCTAAAGCCAAAATGAAGGAAACATCCCCGAAATAGACATATTCTCTTCCACAGTAGTTCTTATTCATAACTAAGGAACCCACTGGAAACTGAGGTTTGCAATTTACAGGGAAAAACCAAATACTTTGATTTGTAGTTAGCTCTGGGTACACTGTACTGATTTTTCTCCTATGTATGAACCATTAGGCAGGAAAACGCTGTGGTTTTCTCTTAAAAATAATATAAATACTATAAAACAAAAAGAAAAATCTTCATGAAATGGCAATTCCCAACAAGGAATTGCAAATGGACAATAAATATATTTTAAAGTTCAATCTCATGGGTAATTGAAAGTGTGGTATTTCATTTTTCACCTACAAATTGGCCAAAATAGAAATCAAAGCTGGAAACAGTCTCTCTTAACAATTCCATGCTGGCACACATGTAGGAAAATGGAAGCACTCATACTCTACCAGTGAACGTATAAATTAAAAAAAATAATTCTGATGGCATTTTTCTAGTATAAATCAAATGTTTTAAAAGCATTCTTGCACTCACCCAGCAATTCACAACTCTTAAGAACATGACATGTACATTGATCAAAATAACCTTAACATTCTCTCAGTGTGACTAAACTTTAGAGAGACTTCTGACTCTAATCCCTAACCTCTTCCTTTTCTTAGGACTTTGGAAAACTTGCAGCTGTGAATTCTCTTTGCCCTTTGAGACCTAAACCTTTTTAAAAAGCCTTTTGCCAGCTTTACAATCTAGGCAGATCTTTCTTTCTCAAGGACCTGGGAACCATCTCTTTGAAATGTAAACGGAAAGGGAGACAACGCCCCCTATCTTCCAGTTTCTGTGGAAGAATGGGTCTAACTTCTGCTGGTGCCTTGCCACAAATGATAAAACTACATCCTGTCACAAAGACTGGAGAAAGTTTACTTTGCTTCTGAGTAAAACCAACAGATGTAAACACAGATGGCCTCTGGTCTTCCTCTCACTCCAGCACTTAAAAGTCTTTCTGCCCTTTGTTTCGTAGAGTTGGATTCAGTTCTCTTTCATCCACTACTGTGATAGCTTTAAATAAAGTCGGCCTTGCCTGTTTAACTTTGCCCTGTGCAACTTTTTACTTCGAAAGCATAAAAAATTATACATTCCTGAATTTATTAATGTGTGATTTGTGATAGCAAGGAAGTAAAATATTAAATGTTCAATGATACTGTTTAAATAAATTATAAGTATTGGGAAGCAAATAAAATATATCAGAGAAAAGTATTTTCCTTTTATACATCTCCACACACCCCTTTTAGATGGGGAAGCAAAGAAATGATAAAATGAAAATATCTTGCATCGATTTCCATTCTTGGGGTTAACATCTTTGTTGGATAATTATGGCTTCATAGAAGACAATAAAATGCAGAACAATAAATATGCAACTAAAATACAAAAGGAGTGCAATGTGACATTACAAATCTTCCACAGACACAGAATTCCATGTAATTGATGAATGTGAGGTTCTGCAACGATTTATATAGCAAACTAAGCCACTGAAAAATGAGGCCCTGTCACAGTTTGAACAGATAACAAGTGAAGAAGAGAGAATCAGCAATGATGACAGGACAGATGCTTTCAGTGATTTGAATATCCGAGGATTAAGAGATACAGTAGCACAATGGTCCTCAAACTTGGCTGCCCACTGGCATCACTGGGGAATGTTGAAAAAAAATATTGATGCCTTGGGGGTTGTGATTTAGGTGCTGCGGGTTTTTAAAGGTCCCAAATGTTTAGAATGTGCCAAAATACTGAGAATCATTGCTGTAACCAATACTCTTGGTGCTCTGCACACATCTCTCAGTACTCTGCTCTTTCACCTGACTTCCAACCTGAGACTCAGCCCACAGGTTTTATCTGCCCACTGGGGCTGGACTAATCTCCTTTTTCCTCTTATTTAAGATTACCAGCAGCCCTCCCTTTGCCTGGTTCTACGATAACTGACATTTGATGGTAACGTGATTTGATCTCAGTATTCACAGAAGTCAGCAAAGTGAGGATTTCTCAGTCATCACAAGAAATCCGGGATCCAAGGTCATCCCTCAAGCCCAACAAAAATTTTTAATAATTCTCTACATCCCCTAATGATTCCATCACCCACCACTCTCCAGCTCCTAAAACCACAAGCTCTTCTAGAATTCAGGTTTAATTACCAGCAAAATTCTTGACCCACACACATTCTTCCCTAAATATTCCCATCATCCTCTGACTCAAATTAAATCCTATCTGCCCCTGAGGGTGATGCTTCTCTTAAGCACTATTAAGGAGGCTGGTTTGTCTTCCATAGCCTGTGAAATAATGATTGGGTTTTCTTTTTACTTTTTGCCACTTCCAGTCCATTTCCCTCCATTCTTCCTAAAATCTCCTCTTCTAAATGTCATGTAACCAGATATCACCCACGACCCCTCATTTTCTTATTTATCTACCAATCACCTAGTTAATACTCCTCTTTCCTGGAGGATTTCAGCTCATGGTTTATTGTCACTTTCTCCAGCACTAACTCAAAATTGTTGGTGATTCAATGATCTTGCCAATAACCTGTCCTCACAGTCTCTTGACCTCCTCTTTTCCATAATGTGACCTCTACCCAAAGTCATCCACTCCCACCCTATCAGACCTTCCTCACATTTTACTTATCAGATTAAATCGTTTCGTCCATCATAATGATAACTTTTTTGCATATATCCCCAACTCCTTAACAACTCTCCTGCCTCATTGTACACACGTAGCAAAAGGTCAATCTTGGCTACATCCAACGCTCCCCGTACTTTGTTTCTGCTTTCACGTAACCAAACATGGTGGGATGAAAAGACATATCTATGCCATCTCTGAGACCTCTATCTTTTCAGTTATGCCAGTCAAAAATATTCAAGTCACCCTTGATTTTGCTCTTTCTCTCACACCATAAATCCAATAATCAGCAAATCCTCCCAATGAAATCTTCATTATATATTTGGAATCTGATCATTCGTCACTACCCCACTGCTACTGCTGTGGTCTAAACCACCATCATTTCTCACTTTTATTATTTCAAAATCCTCCTCAGTGGTCTTGCTGCTTCCATCAACCTGGCACACATACGTACTCTCTTAAAATTTAAGTCAAATTGTGTTACTCTTCTACCCAAAACTGTCTTCAATAACTTCTATTCTCACTCAGGAAAAGAAAAATCCTCAACACTGCATACAATTGCCTCTATTATTCTGTCTGACCTTATTTCCTATGACTGCTCTCCTTTTTTTAGTCCCCATCAGTCACACTGACCTCCTTGCGGTTCCTCCAACATGTTAGAAAAAGTTCTCACCCCAGAGCCTTTGCACTTGCTGTTCTTGAGGTTAGAACTGTCTTCCCAAGATATCCATATAACTCCTCCTCTTGCCTTCTTCAGTCCTGTATCAAATGTCATCTAAGTCACTACCTTTTCAAAATGGTAACCTCCTTCAACCCAGCACTCTTGGCTCCCCGTGCCATTCGCCATAGGATTTGTAAATATCCACCATATTACATGATTTATTTTTGTTTATTCATTATTTGTCTCCCACTGGTATGCTTGTCCTCAGGCTTAGTCCCACCGTCTTAAAAACACGAGGTAAAGCTCAGATCTCAATAATACTTTTTATCACCTAGTAATTAGCATTATTAAGTTAATGATAACTCTCAAGTCACAAGATATATTTATTATCTATTCTCTGGAATACACACACTTAAATAACTTTTTACACCTTTGAATGCATGTTAAGGTTATTTTTTAATCGCAGCACTGAAATGCATCACTGTAGTTATCACTGGAATCATAGGTTTGATCAAAGTTCCTAGCTCCTCAGAGGTGCAAACCAGAGCCATGTTTGGAATTTGAACAATATCCAAAATCTCATGGAGGCTAAATTATGTGCTAGAATTAAAAAAAAATAATAGACATATTAAGTTTTTGCTTTCCAACATCATATACAATTGTATTTCTCCCTTTTCATGTCTCCTTTCCTGTCTCTCTTCAACTCTCTGCTCCTTTGTATTTCACATTTTTATTTTATTTTTTTCCAAAGAGAAAGGAATTCACCTGAATATTTCAGTTTAAATACAGACACCCAACCAGGCCTTGCATTGAATATGCTCCTAGCATAGAAGTGACACTAATTTTAGGTTTCCAAATTATTATATCTTTCACTGTAATTAAAATAATTCAAAGTAGATATTTTAAGATAATGGAAAAAATACTAGTTATAATGAAAGAATTTGGCCCTATCTTTCGCCATTATGAGGTGTATGAAGGGTCTCTGTCAAATGAGTTTTAACCCATGCCTCTTCCAGCTAATGACTTCATAGCCTCCTTTAATCCAAAAATCTTTAGAGAATGCCCAGCCTGACTACGATAAGGCTAAATATGGTTAGTGATCTATGAATTCTTTATATTGAAAGTCTATCTTCCTGCAGAGTTCCCCTTGGACAATCTTCTTACTGAATGGCAAAAACATCAGTAAACAAGAAAAAATTGAAAACCACATAATTGGTCCTTAAATATTTCTAAGTGACTTATTTAAGAATCTAAACATTTCATTATTTAGCTAGACATGCACTGGCTTGTTAAACAAAACACCAATGTCACTATTATAAGAGAATAAAAATGAACTTTATATAGCCTAACATACATTTCTCTAGTGTTGAACTACAGATGACTTTAGAAGCTAAAAAACAATTGCTCAAACAGAGCAATTTTCTGCATTACTGCTTGACTTTCTGAGAATAACTAACCTTTCACATAATGGAAAACTGGAAGAAAATGGTATTACTAAATAAGATATTTTCACACCTGGTAATCTGGGGAAGGAAAAATTTTATGCCTATCATTGAATGAGATTGCTTCTCATTGTGGTATTTTCTTTAGCCACATTTTATTATAATACAGGAATAATTCTCTAAAGCCTACTTTGCAGTATTTGCATCTATTTAATTTACTGTTCTTTTTTTAGCTTATAAAACAAAATTACAGTGTGTATTACAAAATGATATCCTATTTTAGTTGATTTCTTTAATTTTCTGACCTCCAATTTCTTTTTATTTTTTTAATCATCTTGAAGTAACGCTCCATTTAATAAATATAATTGACACCTTTTATTATTCCACTAGAATATGTATTCGTATCTGGGTATCTGTCATTTCAGTAACCGTAAGAATTACATGACGTATCTGGGTATCTGTCATTTCAGTAACCATAAGAATTACGTGACATCATATATGCTCCAAGTCCCTATCGCTCAGCAAATTTTGAATCTCTTAGATATGCTATCCCCTGTCCTTGCCTTAAGTAATCCCAGAATCCTTGGTGATAAGAAAAGCAATAAATCTGTAAGAGATGCTTTTAGCTACAAATAATAGAAAGTCTGACTAACTGTGGCATAAATCATAAGAGTATTAATTGATCACTAAAATTATGTCTGGTTCCAAGATTCATTCAGTGATTATATAAAGACCTAACCTCTTTTTATCAACTGCAACATCACGTTGGATTATCTTCCTCAGGTTAATTACATCTTGGTCACAAGACAGATGCTACCTCTCCAGGATCATGTCCTCAAGCCAACGTCCCCTGAACAAAGATGGAGCAAAGAAAAAAGCTTCCTTCTTTATAAGATAATTTCTTAATATGAGAGGGAGCTTTTGCCTTTTTCTTTCTGTAACTCCTTTTAGGTGGTGTTGCTACCTACAAGCAGAGCAGGTGGATAACACAGACGTGCAAGTGTATGACTTTTGCTTACAACAACTTGTCTCAAGTCAAGAGAAAAGGCAACAAGTCAGAAATACCCAGGGAAAGTATCCAAGAGTAAGCTCAGGTTAATACTTTTACACATAACTCAAAATTTACACATTGCTATCATATTTACTGTAACACAAATTCTTTCCAACTTGCTCCCTCAACTTTTTTTCCAAAAAGGACTATCTGGAATACCAATGATTGCACTTCTAATTACTGTTTACTATATTTCTAGGTGATATATTATACTATGATGCTATTAAAAATAGGGAAGGGAGATGTTTGACTTCTATGCCAACCAAGAGTGAAATATGTAATTGACATGTAGTTGAATATTCTGCCCCATTTTGCCAAGTTTCAAGGGTTTTCTTGGCTCATTTCACTTTTGAAAACTAAAAAGTAATAAGCATTCTGTAACTTCTCCTTGTGTATTTGATCTAACACATAAAGCATGAGTGACAATACACAGTCACCTGATTTTGGTGACTTCATATATTTTATTCCCATCTCTTGCTTGGATTTCTGCTCTTTAGCTATTAAAAACAACATTCTCCTTTGATCAATACAACGACTTCAATATGAATGGCAAAACAAATAAATAAACAGGACCATATAAATCATGGTTGAGTTTTTGAGTACTGGAAAGATGAACCTTTAAGTTACGACCCCCCTCCCATCTCCCATCTCCCGTTGCCTTTTTATTCCCAGCAGACCAAAAAGTTCACAATTTGAAAGGGACGACACCATAGGGTAAGGAGAAAGAAAAAAATAATAATACTGTTATTTACTTACTGTTCATGCATATATGCCTTAGAATTACTATATGCCAGCCATACCACTAAGCACTGGTCTATACTAGAGAACAAAGTGATAAGGTCCCTGACCTTGTGGAACTTACAGTCTAGTGAGAAAGGGGGCTACCACTAATTTAACAAAGGCATACATATATAATGGAAATTTTCTCAGTGGTATACAGTGCATATATACCACATAGTACATATAGAGGAAAATAAAGGGGAGCCTTTCAGATAAAATTCCTAGGAGGGAGGTCTCTCTGAGAATGTACTTCCTAAGAAAATCCCTGAAAGGTAAGAGGAAGCTGGATCCATACCAAACCAGGGTAAGAGATCTCCAAGGAGAAGAAACTTCATGCATAAATTCATGAGGTAGCGAAGAACAGGGCATGCTCAGAGAATTGAAAGGAAAGGATACTTCTGTGGCTGAAGCACAAAGTACACAGAGAAGACTGGAATTAAGAGGAAACAGAAAAAGAAGGCAGATGCTAGATGATGGCAGAGTTCAGAGTTTTGCTCAAGAAATGGGAAGTCACTTGACGCTATTGAAAAGGTGTAGGAGGAGACAGTGAACTTATCAGAGTACAATATATATGTCAGATAATTTTATTCATATGTATATTTCATATATATGTGCATATACATATATGATATTGCTCTTAATATTCTTGTATTTTCACCAACATTGATTAAAGAACAAAAGTTTGGGGTGGATCTTTAAGACAGACTAGCCCTGATGAATTTCCAAAAATGGTCTGATAATTCATACACAGTACTAGTCTGACGAAGAAAATTCTGGAAACAAAGGTAAAGCAAATATCAGGGGAATGCAGTTAAACAGCAAAACACTCAAGAGAGGACACCCTGGGTAGAGCTCTTTTTGGCTTACAGTGCTAAATTCTTTCATTCACATGTTGTAACACCCTGCACTTTTTAAGTCATTTTGGGGATAAAAAATATACTCAAACAGCTTAGTGCTTGATAAGTGTGCAGATAATCAAATACCCCATTCCACTTTTCCCTGCAAGGGAAGATGATACTAAACACACACACACACACACACACAGAGAGAGAGAGAGAGAGAGAGAGAGAGAGAGAGAGAGAGAGACAGAGCACAAAACCGATATGATTAAATCAATAGCAGAAAACATCTGAAATAGCCTTGTGTTGGTTCATATATCTAGAATTCTCCAGGGATATTGAGGATATTCCTCAGCGTCCTGAGGGGTTTTAAGAAACTGCTCCATATAGAGCTTCCACTACAAGTTGGGTCTTCAATTGGGATTGACACTTAGAAAGCAAGCCAAGGTTTAGACCTAGGAAAAATCTCCTTCTATGCGTGTTAACACCCTTTTCAGTGCTAATGAGAGTGCTGCATAGCTAACAGTGTGGACTTGCCCCTCACACAAATCTCTGTCTTGGTGATAACACACCTCCTCCTCATGCAAATCAAAGTGTGAAAACATAGGCTCACAGCATCCCAGAGTTTTAAAGCTGGAAAACAAACCGAAGTGAAAAAAGCAGTTTGACGACTCTCCATGTTTTTACCTCATGGGATCACAACAAAACACATTATATCCTCCCAAAAGATTAGTTTTCATGCAGACTAACCACTTACGGGAAGGAACACACCGCTTCTCTTCCGGTTTCGAAAAAAAAAAAAATATATATATATATATATATACATATATATGAAATTCAATCCAAGTTTTACCCCCAAAAATTGTATGGATCACCTATCCACACCAGTGCAATTCGGGGTCCTATGACTACAAAGCTGAGATATGCTATTTTCAAGGAAGCATGATCACTACAAAGATGAAGTCAGGGTCTTTGAAATCGCATGAGCCGTTATTTAATGTATCTGGTATTCATTATGTATATGGTGTTAAATCCAGAAATAAAAAGCTATTACCAAGTTTCTTATGATACTTCCAATGGAAACTTTCCATCTGCCTAGATTAGGAACATAAACATATTTTGTTATATATACGGCATTGCATATTCTGGTGTTTCAGGGAAAATAAGTCAATATATTACCCCTTGACTTTCAATGAAAATTTTAAAAATATCTCTAAATCAATACTTTCTGTGTAGAAAGTTCAGCATATTGTTCTCTGCCACATGTGCAATTCCTATCTAGCGACATTAGAGATACTGTTGCCGAGATTTAATGTAAATAGTTTACTCTTGAAAGCTTTTCAAGGGCAAACAGAAGAGTACTATTGTATATTCATGACTGAGACACAAATTTAATGTTGTAGTGAAGAGGAATCAGTAGACTCTATCTTCTCATATGTAGTAACAATCTTTTCAGAGAAAGTCACTACAATGTGAATTCCTAACCTCATATAATTAATAAGAATTTCACTCACCAGTACCACTATCAAGGGTCCAAGATTTGTGTCTCCCTTCCACTTTCAAGGACCCTCAACAACGGTTCCTGGTGATGAGGAGATTGTAACTGCAACATATTATATGGTGATTTGATCAACTGTGATTCTGCTAAGAAAATGTGGCCAAATGCACAGGAAATATTTTTTCACGTTGAGTAGTTTACCACACACAAAAGCATGGAATATATATTCTTTCAGCATTTAAATCTCAGCTCAACTATTAACACTTCAGAGAAATCACCCCTATCTGGAGGGTAAATCATTCTCCTTCTAAATCATTCTCTAAGGTAGCCTCACCCAGTGGGCTAAAAAATGGCCCCAACCCAAGATGTCCATGGCCTAATCCCAAGAATCTGTGAATGTTACCTTATATTTATGGCAAAAGGGATCTGCAGATGAGATTAAGGATTTTGAGATAAGAGATTATCCTGGATTATCCAGAGAGACCCCAAATACCCCAAATATAATCACAATGGTTCAAGTAAGAAGGAGCCAAGAAGTTTACAATCAGTAGTGGAAGATATGATGGAGGCAAGAGACTGGAGTGATGCAAGGGAGGGGCCATAAAGCAAGGAATCCAGGGGAGTTCTAGAAGCCAAAAGAGGCAAGGAAACAGATACTCTCCTGAAGCGTCCAGATATAACACAGCCCTGCAAACACTTTGATTTTAGACTTCTGACCTCCAGAACTTTAAAAGAATAAACTTGCATTGTTTTAAGCCCCTAACAGCAAAAGGAAGTTAATATACTTAATTGTATTTTCTCCACAGCACTTGCCCCTACCTGAAATTCTCTTATTTCTGGATTTTACTGTTTATTGAATTTCTCCCCAAATTTAAATATAAATTCCCTAATATGAGCTTAGAACTTATTTATCTTATTGGCTGCAGCAACGCCGGCACTAGGAAGAATGTCCTGAACATAACAAGTACCACATGAATATCGAAGGAGTAAGTAAGAGGTATAAAAAAAGACACAGAGGCAAACATCAAACCTTGTTCTTTTGATAATGGTGGCTTTCTTCGCTATTATGTCAGCATCACCTTTATCTCTTAGGGAAAAAAATTGGTGAGGACAAATTGCTGAGGATAAACGTGTGTTTTAACATAAACTAGAATCTAGTACAGTAAAACCTTGGTTTGTGAGCATAACTTGTTCCAGAAACAAGCTTGTAATCCAAAACACATACACACAATCAAAGCGAATTTCATTCAGCATCACATACTGCTTGTATAGCAAGGCATCACTCGTTTATCAAGTTAAAACTTATTAGAAATCTTGGCTCATCTTGTGGAACACACATGGAATAAGTTACTCACAATCCAAGGTTTTACTGTAACAGTAATTGCTTTATTGAAAAGTCCAAACTTTCCTGGGGTATAAATATCAAATCACTTTATTTTATTCTCTAACCACTACACTGCTCTTTCCTTTCCCTAAAAGATATCTACAGCAAATACAAATTTAGTCCAATTTAAACTTTAAATATCACGCCTGATTTAACACTCGCCTCTTCATTGTCCTGTGATTCTCCTTACATTCTCTCTCATTCCACTGCTGTCTACATATAAGGGCCTAAGGACTGAGTCAATAGGATGACCACAGCAGGGCTAATTCACACACCTAATTTTAATAAAGTTTCCAGAGGTATACTGAATGAATGTGTATGATTTTCAACTTTTTTTCTCAAGTTGCTTAACTGTAAAGTGAAGATAACAGCTTTACTTCCTTACCATGGAAAGAAGTTGTGAGATTCAAAAAGCACAGGTTACAAGAAAGTACTTTGTAAAACGCAATGTAGTAAGACTGTAGAAGCCAGAGTCAATTACAATATGGAGGGGAAGTCACATGTGCTGAGCCTCACTATGGTCCACAAAGATGCCTTCTACATGCAACAGCACTTAACCGTCCTGACAATGCAAGTGAGTATATAATAATTTGAGGCTCAAAGACAGTAAGAATCATGTCCGTATTCACACTGGCTAACATGAGGCAGATTTGGATTCAAAGTCAGTCTCCAGAGCTCTTCTTCTAAAATATCATAAATTTTAACCAAGAAACAAACAAAAAAAACCCCAGCTTATTATCAATGGGTTCTTCTGACTTAAAGGTTATGATACAATATACAAATAACATATATAGATCACACAGTTATGTTTTGAGATTAAACACATAATGATGATCAATATGATTTCTTATACGCAAGTGTAGGCTAATGAGCTGTGACATGAATGGTACCATATTTTTTAAAGTAGATTGCTAAAGTAAACTTAATTTTTTCCCTTTAGAACCAAAATATAAAGACTGTCTTAAAGCCACTGACACCTAGTTGACTCATTTCGAACATTACATCTGTAGAGAACTCGCTAAGAAATTAAAAAAACTGACAAGAGGATATTTTATCTTTCCACGGGCTATCCTTAAGAAAGAAAGGAATGTTCAATGAGAAAAATTACTGCTGATTTGGTAATTCAAACTGCTTGCATAAGAACTCTAATATTGGCATCCAACTTATGTATTCACCACTTCCCAATATGGTTATGAAATATTAGATTAGCAGGTCATACTGTATTTAATCTGAACATTTGTTTAACATACTGAACAAATAGGCTGTTTTCAAGAACATGACTTACAGGCATAAAATTATACAAAATTGTCAAGACCAAAGGAATAGTCTCTCATGGTATCAGCAAGTTTTATCAATGTTGGCTACGAGATTTAAGAAAAAGGTTTTGATTTGCTCTAGTGTTCAAAAAGGAAATCTTGGATTAAAAAAACTTTTTTTTTTTATTTTTACTTTCCAGAATAAAAATTCCAATGTTTCTTCTTAGCTCCCAAGCTAAATACTACCTAAGAAGTAACCTCAGCTTTATAATACTGTATACTGATCACGCAGAGTACTAAATATTCACTGAATATACAGCTAAGCTCCCTGAAGTTAACCAAAGGAGAACATTTGTTTGTTTTCCCTCATATTAGGTTGCAAAGCAAAATAATAATAGTAAAAAAAGTCATTGAAAACCAACTCTGGAAGGGAAAGAAGTAAAGGTCATTTATGCAGACCTATCAATGGCTTCCTAAACTAAGGCATACGCGTGCACCACCACCAACCCTCTACCACATTTAATTGTTAATATTTTTAAAAATTCATATTTAGTTTTTATATTTGAGCAATAATTCTTGGTATTTGATCATGACCCTGGATGGGGGGGGGGGGGCTTCAGAACAGCTTGGTGGTTGAAAATGTTTTTTCCTGCTAATTAACTAATCACAAAGTGGGTATACGTTTTAGAATGAAAAAGAATAAACGAATAAGGAGGGAACAGTAAAGAAAGATAAAAAAGATGTCTCTTCTATGGTTACTTATTCCTAGTTCTCTTATGTTCCACCAGACTTATGTTAAATAAAAAAGATAGTAATAATGTACATGGGAGCATGATGCTTCTGCTATTTAAGTAACCCTGTACCTCTCATTTCCACCACCCCCCAATCACCTCAAACAAAATATGTCTCCTCTCTCCTTCCTTATCATTATATTGTCTGATTTTTTTCTTTCTTTCTTCTTTTTTTTTTTAGGAGAGGAGAGAAAGAGAGAGCATACACAAGTTGGGGAGAGGGGCGGAGGCAGAGAGAGAGAATCCTAAGCTCAACACAGGGTTTGATCCCATAAACCTGGGATCATGATCTCTGCTGAAATCAAGAGTCAGGCACTCAATTGACTGAGCCACCTTGGCACCCCTATACTGTCTGATTTTTAATGGAAAGGATTTTTCTGTTCAATTGTCAACAAAAGTATCTTACACATACATTTTGCCCAGTCTTTCTTTGTATGAATTGTGTATTTTCACCATTGATGAAATTTCAAATGATGTCAGCAGCAAAAGTGAGGCTTTTCCCAAAACATAAACAAAAATGTATTTAGACCCTTGTGTAATACTATCCCCTTGAGTAGAATACAATGTGGCAGAGGTGAAAGGCTTGGCTTCTGAGATGAGTAACAAAACAACTATGGTTTCCACTTGGATGCTCTTCCTTGCTCTTAGCTTACTTGGTCTGAGGGAAGCCAGATGCCATATCGTGAGCTGCCTTCTGAAGAGGCCCATGCGGCAAATACCTGGGCAACAGTCAAAGAGGACCTGAGGCCTGCCTAGGGCCACAATTGAGTAAGTTACCTCAGGAAGACCTTGAGATGATTCGAGTGCAGCCCCATGAGTGGCTTTGAATCGAGGCACTCAGACTCTGGATTCCCGATCTACAAACACTGAGATAATACTTGTTTGGTGTTAAGGTGCTAAGCTTTGATTATGTAGTAAAAGAAAACTAACATAAAAAGCAATAAATTTTCCCTCTGACTATATAAAACATTATGATTATCAAATTAATTTTCAGTGCAGAAAAATGCAAATCTACCATTGCTAGATTGAAAGGAATCAATCAAGCAAACACATTTAACTATCTGCATCTATATCTCCATATCTGTCTGTATCTATATCTCTATTTATGTCTGTGTCATCTATCTGAGGGGGTTGTTGGCCATGGAAAAAGCCATCCTGTCATGACGCAGAGTGAACAAGCTACTGTATCCTGATGCCAGTAAATACCAACTTTATCTAATTAACTTCACTAGTTTTGAGTCTGTGCTTATCAAGTAATTTTCTGATTATAATATAGCTTAGGAGCCATTCACATAAGCTGAAATTACTGCTTGTTTTTTTCCCAAAAATGTCAATGTATTTTCATGATGATTTATAAGTGAAATTGTCATTTCACCTGCGATGTGTTCTGGCCCATGAGACAATGGAATTTCTCATCATGCTGATAAAATCAGGTTTCTCAGCCAGATGTTCTATCACAGGAAATTTACTGAGTTCATGAAAGCCACTCTGAAATTTTTCAGGTAATAGCCTGATGGTCTTCTCTCCAGATGGGTGTTTTTGCCTTTAATATCTCTTTTTCAATTAACCAGATACGTACTTTTCCCACTAATAACAGAAAATAATCTTAAAATCATTTTGAGGGTAGCTTAATAAGTTTAAACAGCTCCATTGAGCTAATTTAGTACCATAAAATTCACCTATTTTAAGTGCACAATTCCATTTTAGGACATTTATACAGTGGTGCAACAGTTATAATAATACCGTTTTAAAATGCTTTCATCACCTCAAAATTGCCTTGTGCTCATTTACAGGAGTTCTCACCTCCACCCCCATCATCGGGCAGCCACAGATCTACTTCTGTCTCTACAGCTTTGTCTTTCCTACAACTTCAAAATAAGTGAAATGATACAATGTGTAGTCTCTTGTGCTGGAGTCTTTCATTTAGCACAATATTTTGGATACTCATTTATGTTGTTGCATGCATCAATACTAGTTCATTCTATTTATTGCTGAAAAGTATCCATTATTTACTCAAATAAATCGAAAACTTATATCCACACAAAAATCCACATATGAATGTTTTAGTAGCTTTATACGTAATTGTCAAAATTTAGAGGTAACCAAGATGTCCTTTAGTAGGTAAATGGATAAATCAATTGTGGTACGTTCAAATAAAGGAATATTATTCAGCCCTAAAAAGAAGTGACTTATCAAGCCATGAAAAGACACAGAGGGACCTTAAATGTATATTACTAAATGAAAGAAGATAATCTGAAAAAGTTACATACTGTAGGATGCTGACTAGGACATTCTAGACAAGGCAAAACTATAGTCAATAAATAGATCTGCTTTTGTCAGGGTGGGAGTAGGGGGAAAAGAGGTGAACAGGTGGAACACAGAGGATTTTTAGGGCAGTGACATACCCTGTATGATATCATAATGGTGGATATATGATATTATGCATTTGTCTAAACCCATAAAATGTGCAACACCAAGAGTGAACCCTTTGGTAATCTATGGACTTTGGATGATTAAGATGTATCATTGTAGGTTCATTCTTGATAAAACAAAACAAAAATAAACAAACAAAAAAAACACCGCAAAACAGAAACAGATGGTAATGGGAGAAGATATGCGTGTATGGGTGCCAAGAGTATATGGGAAATCTCTGCACCTTCCTCCCAGTTTTATGGTAAACCTAAAACTAATCTTAAAAATCAAGCTTTTCTTTTAAAAAAAAGTTCTGTAGAGATTTTGGAATATAAGAGCCTTATCAGATACACACTTCCCAAGTATTTTCTTCCAGTCTCTAGCTTTTTATTTCTTATATTCTTGTTTTCTTATGTTGGTTTTTGAAGAGAAAACATTTATAATTTTGATAAAGTTCAATTTATCATTTTTTATGTTTTATGTTTTCTTTTGTTTTCTGTTTTTGTCATACTGGAAAATCTCTGTCTAATCCCTAGATTACAAGGATTCTCTTCTGTTTTCTGATACAGGCCTCATCGAGCCAAAATCAAGATGTCACATGGCAATGTATCTTTCTATAGGCTCTGGAGGAGAATCCATTTCCCTGCCCATTCAGGTTGCTGAGAGAATTGAGTTCCATGTGATGGCAAACGTGAGGTCCCTGTTCCTTTCCCGGCTATCAGGTGAGGACTGATCCCAGCTTTTAGAGACCACCCACCCTCCTCTCTTCCACCTGCCTTCCCCCATCTTCACAACCAGTAATTCCAGTCAAGTCTCTCTCACAATTTGAACCTTTTCTCTTTCTGAACACGGCCTGAATAATTCTGCCTTTAGGAACTCTTGTGATTAGTTTATAAGTTTCATAATTTCTGTTTTTATATTACTTTAGTCTTTGAGTCTTTTAGATGCTAACGGGAATGGAATTCTTATTGATTTTTAATGCTATTTCTGGATTTTAGGTTTCTAGTTGTGTGTGTGTGTGTGTGTGTGTGTGTGTGTGTGTGTGTGCGCAGTCTGTGACCTAGTCTGACATAAAAATTTTTGAATAGAAAAATATACAGTTTCAACAATAATACAAACATACCAAAGAGACAACATTAAAGACATTTAACTGTAACCATGTGAAGTCTATAGCAAAAATGGATTTCTTATAACATAACAAATATCATAAGAAAAAAAATCTGTGTAATTTTTAAAACTGAGTAAGGAAAGCCATAATGAAGAAAGAAGGGATAACATCCCTAATCACATTGTGAATTTATGGCACAATTTGAGAGTCAGCTCCATAAAACAGTGCTCACACTGGCATCCCATGAGATCCCTTGATCTACCTCTAAGTTAATTCATTCAAAGTAATTTGTTTGACTCAGACAGTAAAAATTACTTTTAAATGTTAAACATGTTTATTTTCCGGTCTTCAAAACTTTAAGAGATACAGAATGAATTTCTTCTACTTTCCCATTTTAAATACTAATAACAAAGAATGAAAATGTTGAGGAGTGCCTGGATGGCTCAGTCAGTTGAATGTCTGACTTTGGCTCAGGTCATGATCTCGCGGTTCGTGGGTTTGAGCCCTGCTTCAGGCTCTGTGCGGACAGCTCAGAGCCAGGAGCCTGTTTGGGATTTTGTGTCTCCCTCTCTTTCTGCCCCTCCCCCACTCACATTGCCTCTTTCTCTCTCTCTCTCTCTCTCAAAAATAATAAATAAATAAATAAATAAATAAATAAATAAATAAATAAATGAGGGGCACCTGGGTGGCTCAGTCAGTTAAGTGTCTGACTTCGGTTCAGGTCATGATCTCACGGTTCGTGGGTTCGAGCCCGGCATCGGACTCTGTGCTGACAGCTCAGAGTTTGGATCCTGCTTCGGATTGTGTCTCCCTTTCTCTCTGCCCCTCCCCTGCTTGCACTCTGTCTCTTTCCTCCTCTCTCTCAAAAATAAACAAATATTAAAAAATTTTTAAAAAGAATGAAAATGTTGCGTGAGACATTCTATATGAATATTATAACGTCAGTTTCATCCTTAGCCAGTACACTGAATAGTAACGTTTTATAGGCAAATATGTGAAACTGATACACACAGATACACAGACACACACGAACCTCATGTTAGCCGGTCAGTTGGAACCAAGATAAAAAGGTCCCTCGTGCTGTATTCCCTTGAACAAACCAAAATCCTTTTACAGCTCTTCAATATTAGCATCCTCCTCTTTCTTCTCTGAACAATTATTTTGAAAACCGATGTTTTGAAGTATTAAACTCTATTTTCAAAATCTCAGCTATTAACCTCTATTCCAATCTCCATTTGCTTTTGTCGAATGTGAATCATCAAGAAACTTTCAAATAGCATCTTTGAAATCTGTCATTTTGTGATTAGTTCCAACATCACACCACTCCCATTGACCATTATTTGTTCCATTTCTTCCTTCTCAGAGACACCAGTGCTCTATCTCCTGTAGTTGGCACAAAGCAAATGGTAGTGGAGCTCTTGGTATACACAGGCATAAAAGACAATCTGCTCTTTTGATCTGTTAAGAACTGGGCTCTCTCATGGTTCAACCTTTATATTGGTGAGTGTTCAACCCAGTCTTCCTATGATGCAATTCACATAACTGCCAATGTCTGAGTCTGTGGTCTTTCTTCCACAACAGTATTATACTTTGGGAAGGGGGGGCAGAGGGACAAGAGGAGAAGGAGAGAGAGAATCTTAAGCAGGCTCCACACACAGCGTACAGCCTGACACAGAGCTCAGTCTCAAAACTGTGAGATCATGACCTGAGCCAAAATCAAGTCAGCTGCTTAACTGAGCCCCCCAGGCCCCTCAACAGTATTAGAGTAAATAGTAATGACGAGGTATTCGCTATAGTGTGGCATTCTAACAATGAAATTATGCAACAGAAAAAAACTAGCTTATTTATATTCTTACCTTAAAAACTATTGGAAATGATCAAGGTAAACATGTCTGCTACAATTTTAAAATATCAATGATCAAAAATATGTGCTTCAATTAAATGTCTACATTATTAACTTTCCAATAATACACTTAGAATTTGTTTCTATCATTCAACACATACTAACACATATTTCTCACAATAAATATTTCTAGAAATAGGAAAAAATATTGACCATAAATATACTATAGAATCACAAATACTCAGTTGATGACCTTTCTTAAAATAATAGTTAGAATTGTTCGTACACATTAAATGTATTACTGAAGTCACTTAGATATTACTCAGCCATTGCTAATCAGCCTGAACTACTAGTTAAACTTAATGGGATATATTTTCCTGTCATCCACAACATGTGGTTTATAATTCCTAAAGAAATTAAATTAGATATCAGAATTGAAATTGGAAGAACAGAAGGCGAAAACGAGCACTCTTAATTCAGACAACAATTAAATAATATATTTTGTAAGATGGAATCATTAAATAAGGACTAGAGGAAAAAAGCAACCTTTGGCTCCATCTGTATTCATGCCAGGAGACCTGCATCCCCACATCTGCCAGTCACTCCCACTAGGACTTCCGTTGAATTATGCAGTTGCTTACTAAAGCATTCAGTGTGTCACAGCATAAGGGGGCCACCAGTCCATAAATTTCAAATTAATTAGTTTTTAATTTATCTGTATTCACCAATATACTCCTAGCCTCACTATGCAGGAGTCATTCTTTCCCATATTAATTATATCATTCCTACAGTGTAAAGTAACAAACGTGCTCTTGAGAGAGCTAAAGCATTTGGGGAAAGAATCAGTTCTAAACTCATAGGAATCACCTAAACAGGAGCAACACACAGCAATATGACTCTGCCATTCGTGTTCAGTACTAATTACTTAGTACTCTTTCATCCTCTGGATTTATTATATGTAGTAGTGACAGTGTTATATTGACTTTTTTTAAATGTCCTTCATTTGACTGTACACGCTAATATATTGGTGTGTAACATTCAAGCTTTTTTTTTCTCCTCCCTGTTAAACAATATGCTTCCCTTGCCTTTGAAGAACTTAGACGCTAAAGAAAGTAGGGAACATTCATTAAGATGAAACCCAGCAAAGGACCCGTCCTGTTTTCCCTCTTACTGGAAAAGGCTACAGCACATGACAGTTAGCAACACTTTGTTACAGAAACTGCATGGATGGACTGGACAAAACAACCATCCCAACAGAAAGGAGCCATCCTAAGGTGGCCTCGGTTCTGCATTTTTACTTCCAATTAACACTGAAAATTGTGGCTATACTGTAATAATTGCAGTTTTTTGTTAATTTGTAAAGTTTATTGTAAACTATTCCTATGGTTTAGTGAAACCTAGAAAGGAATTAAACTGCAAAGTAATAGGGGGTGCCTGGGTGGCTCAGTCGGTTAAGCGTCCGACTTCGGCTCAGGTCATGATCTCACGGTTTGTGAGTTCAAGCCCCGCGTCGGGCTCTGTGCTGACAGCTCAGAGCCTGGAGCATGTTTCAGATTCTGGGTCTCCCTCTCTCCCTGCCCCTCCCCCGTTCATTCTCTGTCTCAAAAATAAATAAACATTAAAAAAAAGTTTTAAATAAAAAATAAACTGCAAAGTAATATAATTACCTACTATTATATAAATAGCATATAAATATAAATAATGTGTTTATTATTACTGTTTCTCCTATTAATATTGTTTATTTTACTTTACTGGATTTTATATGAGGCCCAGTTTACTCCCAACAACTCTCTGAAAAACACTACTACTTGAACCTACACATTATACACTGGATCTCAAATTGCTTTTCTTCTTTTTTCTCTTTCTGTTTTTTTTTTTTTTTTGCAACAACTTAACACAACAGAGTTGTGTCTAATTTCAAGACATTTTCATCACTCCCAAACAAAACCCCATTTCCATTAGCTCTTGGTTTCCATTCCTCTTCACCCCCAGCCCCCTGGTAGCCCCTTATATAATCTTTCTCTCTCTATGGATTTGCATGTTCTGGATCTTCATATAAGAAGAATCAGGCAATATGAAGTTTTGTGACTGGGTTTTCAACTCAGTATGATGTTTTCAAGGTTCATCAGTGGTGAAGCATGTATCGGTACTTCATTCCTTTTTTATTTTATATAATATTCCATTGCATAGATGCGTCACATTTTATTTATCCATGCATCAGTTGATGCACATTTGAGTCGTTACATCTTTACCTGTTATGAATAATGCTGCTATGAATATTCATGTACAAGCTTTTGGGTGAACATATGCTTTCATTTTTCATGAGTATACACCTAGGAGTGGGCATGCAGAGCCATACGGTAAATCGCATATTTTTAACATTTTGAGGAACTGCCAAACTGTTTTCCAAGATGGCTGCCTCATTTCACATTCCCACCCACAACATATGAAGGTTCTAATTTCTCCACATCTTCGTCAACACTTCTTGTTATCAGTCTTTTCAATTATAACCATCCTAATGGGTATTAAATGGTGTTTCATTGTGATGTTAGTCTGAATTTCTCTAATGGCTATAGTTTACATTTCTCTCATTGCTAATGACATTGAACATCTTTCCCTATATGTATTGTCCATTTGTTTATCTTCTTGGAAGAAATATTTATTCTTAGCCTTTATTCATTTTTAAATTGGGTTCTTTGTCTTTTTATTTTAGAGTTGTAAGAAATTCTTTCTGGGTTCAGTTTCACTTGTATTGAAGTAGTCTTTGGTGGCTTCTTCAGTGAAAGTCTCTTTGATGTTAGACTCCCTTTTTTGAAAATGTCTTTTTTTTTCCATCATTATCTTTGCTCTATCTTCTGGTGATAGTCTGTTACCCCTGGGTTGTGGAAACATTCCTGCAGGAATGTTTGCTTGTTTCTGCTGGTCCCAGGAGGTTTCAGGTGTTTCACTTTGAGATCTCCATGATGTTATTTTTTTTTTTTTTAACATTTATTTATTATTTTTGAGACAGAGAGAGACAGAGCATGAACAGGGGAGGGGCAGAGAGAGAGGAAGACACAGAATCGGAAGCAGGCTCCAGGCTCTGAGCTGTCAGCCCAGAGCCCGATGCGGGGCTCGAACTCACAGACCGTGAGATCGTGACCTGAGCTGAAGTCAGACGCTCAACCGACTGAGCCACCCAGGCGCCCCTCTCCATGATGTTAAATCAGACTCCATATTCATGCATGGCCTACTTGAGGGTGGGGGGGTGCTGTGGACTGAAATCACCAACAGAATCACTTTTCTTTTTCTTTTCTACTCAGAGCCTGAATAGATGACCAGCTTTCTTGGACAGAAGGCAGAATTTTTCCAAACCTCCTCTCACGAGGGGGTCCCAGATTTATGAAGGAGTCTCAGTTTTAGGTCCTTATCTCATGTGAACCCAGGCCATGTCTTTTCCCCTCTTCCTGCGAAAGTGATACTCTCAGGGACATCATATCACCGGTGCCTACTGCTCTGCCTGTGAGTTTCCACATCACTTCTTGAATCTTGGACTTTCCTATTATTGCTCTGGAGCTTACTTTTGTATTATGCATTTCTGTGTGTTGCAACCTGAGAGAGTCATACACTACACACAGTATACATTGGATTACAGATCACTTTTAAGAGTGATGCCTCCCATGGAGGTGGTGACTGTGATTTATAAGTATATGGGTATGGCTGAAAAAAGCAGAATACCAAAGGCCTTCTAAATAGCCACAATAAAAAATGAAATGTTGTCATCAGTTTACAATTGCCACTATTTGAAGAACCTCTCAGTATATCTGTCTCTTAATCCCAATCTCCTGAAGTATGTGCTAAAACAGAGGTATCCTAGTCCTGATGGTTTCATCTCATATATACGATTAGCCCTTCAGATCAGAGCTGCCAGAAATTATTTAAGTTGTTCTCAGGGACCCGTGTAGAAGTTTCCCCACAAATCCTCACTAGAAATCATTCTACTGCTTATACATTTTTTTAAATGACCTGCCGAAGTGGAGCAAGTCTGACACTGGTAAGTATTGAGAGTCCTGGTAACAAGTCTTCAGTAAAATAAGATCAGCAACAGAGTAGACTATCACCTGACACTAAATCTGGTCTAGTCAAAGTTCTTGGAATTGTCAATACTCTGATTTCAACTGCAGTGACGGAGTTTACGTAAACCTTGGTGTAAAATAGATCTCAGTTGTTCCACCTAAACTCTGAACCCTTTTGCTCCAAATAGGCGTGTAATAAGATATCCTGTACCCAGCATAGATGTCAGTGAACATCCAGGGAACAAGCAAGTAATTTTTTTGGCTGCAGTTTTCTGGGTTTGCCGTTTTAGAGACAAAGAGAGAGAAAGAGAGAGAGAGAGAGAGAGAGAGAGAGCAGAAAAGGGCCAGAGAGAAAGGGAGACACAGAATTCAAAGCAGGCTCAAGGCTCTGAGCTGTCACCACAGAGTCCGAAGCAGGGCTTGAACTCATGAACCGCGAGATCCTGACCTGAGCAGAATCCAGACGCTTAACTGACTGAGCTGCCCAGGCGCCCCATATATTTTCAAATGGCACTCCAGAAACGAGAAAAAGAGCCTAGCATAGCCAAGATGCGGGTGTCCAAAGCAGCGTCTGATTCACAGTAAATGCTCAGTAAGTGTTATGTGAAAGACAGCTTTGGGTGAGCACCCCTGGAAATACAACGCAAAATAAGGAGTGGTGGCTACTTTCAAGGATCTTACAATTTTGTTAAGAAAGTGTAACAAAAATAGCTAATAATTAAAACATATCATACAATTTAAATAAGAGTGAAAGCCTAAAGATAAGCGACATTAGCCACTCTGTAATTAATTATTAATGTATGTTTTAAGTACTTCCTACAGTTTTCTGGAGTTCAGAATTTAGGAAATTTTAGACAACACAGCTTAAAGGATTTAGATTTAGAGCTGGATATTTAGAGGGAGTCCCAGGAAAATACTCAAGGTGGTCCTAAAACCCATAGATTACCATGAAACCATTTTTCTTTTTTATGTGAAAGATGAAAAGAAGGGATTATGATCCTTTTCCTTTATCAAGATTGCCAAGCAAGATCACTCTGCCCTTTCCTGTAAGATTCCTGCAGATCTGCTCCAGGAGTGAGTAATGAGCACATCTGCCGCTTAAGGCCGGGCGTTCATCCTCCTTCCCAGTAGAAGTCCCTGCATACTGATTAAGGAGGCAGGGAGGTATCCCTTTGTTTCCACACCAACTCAGAGGATTGGCATTTACCTACTGAGGTCGTAATTTAATTTCACCAGGAGCTCTCAATCTCTCTCCCAGGTAAAGTACCGAGGGCAAAATAAAAAAAGTCAAAACACACCCCTTGCAGAGGGCTAGCCTCATCTATCTGACCCAGCTTTGAAGTCTAGGATCATTTGATATTTGCAGAGTCCCACCTTTAGGACTAAAGATGAAAAAGATAAGGGAAAAATCCTAGGATTATTTGACACTGCATTTGCTAGGGAAGAAAGGAAATAGAGTATCATTGGTCTTGTTCTCTTGGAGCTCTGAAGTTTCCTTTTCATTGTTTATCAAAAGAAGAGGTGCACAATCTATTCCAGAGACAAAGCATTTCCCAGAGACATTTGAGAGACACTGAACAAAAGAGGACTAGGGTCTGAATGGGCACGGTGTGCTAGGGAGCACCCTGAAGGTGAGAGGAATGAAGCAAGCAAAATTCACACTGGCAAGAAACCAACAGGCATATTTAGGGGATTGTGAATGAGCCAAGTTGGCTGGTAAAGATGATTTCTGTAACAATATAATGGGATATGAGGCATGATAAATGGAAGTTGAAACTAGGCTGCAGAGTACCTTGAAAGCTATACTACAGAGGATCCTGCAAATGTCAAGGAACCATTTAAAGTTTCTGACTCAGGAAGCAACAAGATCAAAAGGAGTTTTAAAAGATAATTTTCTGGCTCTATCTAGGTGAGACTAGATGGGAAAGTTGAGAAAAAGGAGACGCACGGTGTTCGCAAATCAAGACACCATCATCACATCAGGGTGAGGATTGTGGGGAAAAAGAAAGGGAAGAAAGGAATGAATAGGTAGAAGTCTCTGAGTGGTACATTCCAAGGCTGGTTAACTACCTGGACAAGGGTGGTATCCATTAAAACCAAGGACAGTTATTGTCAGCTGCCTGAACCCTGAACTGACTGACAAAGCCACCAAGGCCCTCATACCTAAGACACCATGGATCAGAAAGAATAGAGAACTACCCGTCGCCATTCATTCCTTCTCTTGACTTTATTATTCCTATGAGATGATGCTGGCCTGGGATAAGTTAACTGTCACAAGTGTAATTTCTCACACGTGCTCTCACAGATGATGTTTGAGCCTTTGTTGGTTATTCTTCCATCTTCTATGTCTTTTCTTCTTGGCCCAGTTTCCTCTCTGCGAATTCTCAACATTAAACTATTTACAGTGGCTTTGTCAAAGACTACTCCCAGATAACATTCATGTTTTCTTTAGGCTTGTTGGGTTTTACATAAAGACTCCCCTAAATTAGCCAAAGGAGAAAGAGGTGTGTTGGAAGAATATGTGTGAATGGCAATGGGAACCGGAATTTGCAAGGGGGACTCTCCCTCCATCTCTATATCAAGGACTGTGAGTTCTCTGCTCTTCTCTGTACACCTGCTTGAATCGTACTCCTGACAACCTTCCTTGGGTAAATCCTGATTCCTTATTCTCCATTACTTTGATTTGTACTGAACCATCATGGACATTCAGCCCTGACTTACCTCATGATCTTTCAGCTACAGCTTTTGTCTATGTTATTTTACTAGTACACAGTACAGAGAAAGAAATGGAGAAAATCTAATTGGCCACATCTATTTCTGAGCTAGGACAGAGTTTATATGTCATTATCTGACCTTGAGTTTGTATACCATAGGCTAACCTATGGGTTGGACACATTTAGGCCCAGGACTCACTTCTGCTATGAAGAGATGCAAAGAGAGATGAAGAGTGTTGCAAAACATACATCATTTTGTTGGAGTGTATGCTGCTGTAGCAAATTACCACAAACCACACAAAATATCTTCTAGTTCTGTATTTTCGAAGTCTTACTGACACAGGTGTCACCGGGCGAAGATCAAGTTGCCATACGGCCACATTCCTTTTTGGTGGCTCTAGGGGATCCAATTCTGTGCTTATTCAGGCTATCAAGAGAATTTACTTCCATGTGACAGCAGAACCGAGGTACCTGCTCCCTCTTCGACTGTTAGGTGAGGACTCATCCTTCTTTTAGGAGAACCCACTTTCAAGGTCCCTCCCCCCATCTTCAAAGCCAGTAATGGTGAGGTAAGTCTCTCTCACAGTTTGAACCTTTCCTCTTCTTGACAAACTTCTGACCACAGCCAGAAAAGTTATATGCTTTTAAAGACTCGTGCCATTAATTTGGAGCCACTCAGATAGTCCAGGGTTATTTCCCCATCTCAAAGTCCAAACACTTAATCATAATTGCAAAGTCCCTTTTGTGCATCAGGTAACATTCACAGGTTCTGAGGATTAGTGTAAGACAACTTTAAGGTGCCAATATTTAGTTCCATGTATTAGTATTCTGCTGACCACAACCCCCAAATATCAAAGCGTACAAAGGGAGTTGTTCTCCCTTGGAAAGAGAAAAGAGATAGGGACAGGCAGGCTTTACAAATACATCTAGTTCACGACAGCAGTTTTGCTCTCCCCAGTCTGGATCCATCCATTTCTATCCTTTAAAATTCAGCTGCAGTCCAATCTCCTCCAAAACTTTTTTTAAACAACTTGAGCTCATATTATTGCATCCTTTCTCAGACTACATGTTAAATTCATGAGCAATGTCAGTTTTCCCCCATTATTTAAATTTATTAATTCAATCATCCATTCATTCAATAACACTTACAGAGATTTTGTTAAAGGAACTCCTAAAGGTATAACAGTTATAAATATGAATATATATCATTATTGACTTCAAGGAGCACATGTATTTTATGATCATTTATTTTGTTTCCTCAACAAAAATGCTAGCTTCATGAAGGAAGAATCACACCTTTGGTTCTTTCACAGAATGCTAAGCCAAGGCACAATCAGTAAATACATGAATGACCAATTGCTAAAAGTAAAAAAAAAAAAAAAATCACTTCAATACTACAGACATTTAAGCACAAACTAATAATTTAAATTGCATTCAGAATGGGAGACTTGGCATTATTTACCACACATCATCTCATTTTTAAAGTACCTTGTCAGGTCATGATTACATAAAATTAATAGAACTTTACTATTTCTTAAAACAATTTTTCTGTCCTGTAAATCAATATATTTACTCCTATCAAAGGGAAGTTTCCTGTCAAAATATGTCAAGCGTGACTGACGATTGTCCTATGGTTACGAAGAATACACTGAAAACTTAGAGATAAAGCAATAGGGAGTCACACACTATAATTTTAAAGAAAAAGCATTTAACACACAAGGCCAGTATTTAATGAAAACTTGTAAAACCCAAAGTCCACCCTTTTTCTGTCTAACAATACTTATATTTAAAGTAATCTGTGGTTCATCAAAATACAGCTGGAGACATTAAACTTAGTTCAGTCATGAGGCTTCCATTTGTTATTGAAGAACTAAGTAATAGTTGCTTCTAGACAGGTAGGTTTCAAACGAATTTGACCAGAACCCTCAGCTTGAGGCATATTTTACCCTGTGACCAACTACACATAAATGCATAATACTGAAACAAAGCTTTCATAAAATGTCTTCTCTTTATTACATGCCTATGTACTCTGCCATTTTCTATTCTAATGTATTTTACTCAACTCTATTCTAGTCTTTTAAAACTGCAGCATGTAACCTAAAAAACTGATTTCATAACCGATTAATAGATCACCGATAGGATGGAAAACTACTGTTTCAAGCTGTTCTACACAATCCATCTAAGAACTTAGAAACATTTTTTCCCATTATTAATTAAAACAATCTATGAAAAATAACTCACAGTTTTTACTTTTACAAAACAGAATAGGATAATTTGCTAAATTCTACTTAAATGTATTATCCATCATTATAAAAATAGTTATAAAAGCCAATAAATTACAGTTTTATTTACTTTTATTTATAGAAATGCTCAAGAAACAGATTTGAACTTTGTTTAATATTTATTATTTGGTGTCAGCAGAGAAAGAAACTATAAATATTTGCTAAACACACTGACTGTTTTCAGTTTAGATTTGTAAATACTCTTAGCTCACAGGTAAACTGAAAATGTTATTTTGAGTCACCAGTGTGGATCAGAACAAACATTCTTATGCATACAAAAGCCACAACAAAAAAAAAGTGCAGTATATTTTTCCACTAATAAAAGAATACAATTGACAGAATGAAATGTTAAATCAAAAAACCAGGCTTGAAACACTGAAATTAATAACATCTACAAATAGAACCTTATCAAAAACTTCTGATCTGGAACCATAACTCTCACAGTCACTGGTATCATGCAAATTTCTATCAACAGAAAAGAGGTGACTTGATTGCCATGAAAATACCCCAAGTATGTTAGTGACGAAGTAGAAGAATATTTTTTAAATATAGCTTTGAGTTCAACAAGTAATGAGACAGAATTTCCTGCTGAGTGTTTTATTACATAAAGTCTATTTAGCCAGGAAATCAATTTATAAACATATATGGATTTTATTTTTTAAACTTACAAAAACTTGCATTGATACAATGAACTTCAAAAAGCAATCTATACATCTTGAAATCACTAAGATGGCTATTTTAATGCCATGTCTTAACTAAAGCAATACAACACGTTAAAAACATGAAATTTTCAAGTATCAAATGCTTAGAAAACTAATAAATCCAGGTAGAATTAATGAAAACAAGCCCAGACATTTTGAACTTATATTACAGAACCCTATTTTAAGATTCCAAAATAGTATATAGAGAAAATTGAACTTCTGTGATATATTGATCAATAAGTAATACACGAAAGCTAATGCGACTCAGGACTTTTCTGAGATGACTTATAAACCAAATTCACTTATTAAAGAGTTTTACTTCAAAACCAATTTAAAATTTAATTTAATTCTATCTAAAAAAATTCATTAATCAATCCAAAAATAAGTAATATATTGTAATTATAATAATAACAAATGAATCTTTAGAAACGATTTCCTGTAGTTACACAAAAATTGGTGGGACTAGTCATATTTAAACAAAACTGGAGTGTCTTAAGGCAACACAAACAGTTAAATAATATATGGATGACAGAAATTTTCAATCCCAAAATTTTCATCTACTGTATGTTAAAATGTTTATCACACCACAAAATTACAAAAGTAACCAAATAGATAAGAAAAAATAATCATAAAATAGAATTATTGACAATTTGGTTTACTCTAAGAAAATCAGGATTACTAGGGTTTTTAATCATTACAAAGAGAAGAATTATTTCATATATATTTTTTTAAGTTTATTGATTTATTTTGAGAGAGAGAGAGAGGGAGAACATGAGCACGAGCAGGGGAGAGGCAAAAAGAGGGAGAGAAAGAATCCCAAGCAGACTCTACTCAGCATGGAGCCTGACGCAGGGCTCAATCATAAGCCCTGTGACAAGATCACAAGCCATAATCAAGGGTCCACCACTGAACCAACTGAGCCACCCAAGAGCCCCAATTCACATAATTTTTAGGTGATTGTTCTGTGATCTTAACAAATATACAGTGTAATTCCAGAGCTTGCTCGTTCTCTGCATGTTACTATTTACCTGGTTGGTCACTGTAATGGGCTGCATACAACTATGGCCACCAACAGTCTTTCCCATTTTACACATACCATTCCTACAATTGAGATGTGCAATTTCTCCACCCCTTTAATCTGAGCTGACCTTGTGAATTGCTCTAATCAACACCATGAGGCTGATTATTATATATGAAACGACATTCCTGGACTTCAGATTCAAGCAAGTCCTTAACAGCACTGACAGCCTTCACTTCTCTCTCCGAACCCTCAGACCACCAGGCTGTGAGATACCAATCTAGCCATCTGGACATGTCACATGGAGAACGAAGGGTCTCTGGCTGAAACCTCAACCCAACCACCAGCTGAATGTAGCTTCACAAATGATCACTTCTGAGATAGCAGAATCATGAGAAAAAAGAATTGCTATTGTGTTAAGCCACTAAGTTTCAGGATGATTTGTTACACAGGAATGGGAAAGTGAAATGATCAGTTTACTTTCCTCATATGGTCTTAACCCTTACTTCAGGAAATATCTAACTTCAAGCACAATCCTTCTTGTATAGCCGCCAGAACCCAGATAGAACATATTAAAATAAAATGAGTTAACAGGTATGTGATATAATCCAAAACAACTCCTCTCCATCTCTTGCCTTTTCAGGGAATGCACTGAAGCTAGATATTTCTGCCAAATCTGATCATGGACCTGAAACATCAAGGGCTTTGTCTTTGGGGTCCTAACATGGAAGGCAGTGTGTGTGCTCACATATCACACATCCAGACTTATATGAGACATGTTATCAATGTTTCCTCATAGGCACTGTTGTATATTACATGCTTTTCTGTTTTTGTCCTGGTTGTTCAGAATCATCTATAAATATGACAATTAAAAGTAGCATGAAAAGGATTAACAGTGGTTTGATCATTTTTTTAAAAAATAAGCATATATAAAGGCATAAGCAGGAAAAACATATTTTTAATGAATATCTGAATGACTAGGTGGAAGACAATATTCTAGTCTCAAATTTAATGCTGACAGAGTATCCCTATTCAAGTCGCTTAACTTCTTTATGCCTTATTTTACTGAACAATTAGAATGATAATACCTGTCCTGACATACATCTCAGGAAATTTGTTCAAATAAATGAGATAATATATAAGAAGGCACTTTTGAAGACTACCCGAGAGAGTAGTTAATGACACATGAGAAAAATGTAAGGCATAGAATACAGGAGTTGGAGAAGAATTTAGAGGTCAGGCTATGCAACATCGCTTCCGCATTATCATTCACCTTGTGCTTGACCTACATTGTAAAGGCAGGTCATTTCATTTCCAGACAGCTCTAATTGTTAGTAATGAGTTTAAATAATCTGTGTCCTTGTCACTTCTGCTCTTTGGCCTTATTTCTTTCCTCCAGAGCACCACAGAACATTTCTATTCAACCCCCGATTCAATTCACTACAAAAGCATTTTGTCAGGAATTGAACTAAGACGTGGGCTACAGATATGAACAACACATTAGTAAGACAAGGTTGTGCTCTGATATCTCTCACAGGCTAGCGGAGACATATAGATGACAATAAATTAATGTCCTTCAGTGTGGTAAGAGCTGTCTGAAACTATAAGGATGAGGCAGAGACACAAAAAGAACACAAAAGAGGCAGTGGTCCACTCACCTAGGAACATCAGGCAAGCTTGCACAGAGATGGCATCTCTACAACTGAGTCTTGAAAGACAATTATGGGAATAAGTTTGAGGAAATATTAACAAAGTGAATTTGTGAGGAAAGGTAAACATTAACAACTCAAGCATTTGCTAAAATGCTCCCATTATTTTCTTTTTAATTTTTTAAATTTATTCACTTATTTTGAGAGTGAGAGTAAGCGGGATAGGGGCAGAGTCCAGTGTGGGGCTCAAACTCACAAACTGTGAGATCATGACCTGAGCCAAATCGAGAGTTGGATGCTTAACTGAGTGAGCCACCCAAGTGCTCCACCTCAGTAAAAATTCTTTTTTTTTTTAATTTTTTTTAACGTTTTATTTATTTTTGAGACAGGGAGAGACAGAGCATGAACGGGGGAGGGTCAGAGAGAGAGGGAGACATAGAATCTGAAACAGGCTCCAGGTTCTGAGCAGTAAGCACAGAGCCCGACGCGGGGCTTGAACTCACAGGCCGTGAGATCATGACCTGAGCCAAAGTCGGACGCTTAACCGACTGAGCCACCCAGGCACCCCCCTCAGTAAAAATTCTTAAACAGTCTTTGTATGAACTTCATGGTATATAATTTATAAATCCACTCATCCCTCAGTCAAACTGGTATCATTTTTCTAAATGTTACAAATCTGAAGAAGAATAAAGAAGAGGAAGAGAATTAACAAACCAAGACCTGGACACAAATTTATCTTTTGTTGAGACAACCCAATACTGCACATTGTTCATTGGGTGGAAAGCAGGGTAGAGGAAAGCAACAGAAAAAAACCAGCACTTATATATAAAAATTACCTAGTCTATCTTCCAACTAAGCCTTTTATAGGCTGACTTTACTGTCCTTTCTGTAGGGCTCCATTTATTTCAACCTAATTGTAGAATGTAGTATTTATTCCTCTAAATTGTCATTTTGTTTTGAGACACTGGTTCCACTCAAATGAGAATAACTGAATCCTGGGTTTTTCTTCATTATGGAAATTACTTACACCACTAATTTGTATGATATCTTAAATCCTGAAAAAACAATCCACTGTCTTTGTGCTCATCTGAATCATCGATTAAAAAAAATAGACAGAAGAGGGCCCTAAGCAAATCTCACCATTTCGATCCTCTGCCATCTTGAAAATCTGGTAAACAACCTTGTGTGCATGTGGTTACCTCAGTGCCCATACTGCAGGGACCAAATAAGCTGGTGATTCTCAAATCAATGTCAATAGTCTCTAGCTGTGCTCTAAGTTCCAGAACTGTGTGTCTAGTTATCTTCCAAGATTTTCACATAAATATGCAACAAGGACTCTCAATGTTTCAAAACACCTCGTTGTTTCCATTTATCCTTTAACCTGCCTTTCCCTTGGGGTGCCTGGGTGGCTCAGTCGGTTAAGCATCTGACTTCGGCTCAGGTCATGATCTCACGGCCTGTGAGTTCGAACCCCTCATTGGGCTCTGTACTGGCAGCTGAGAGCCTGGAGCCTGCTTCAGATTCTGTGTCTCCCTCTCTCTCTGCCCCTCCCTGGCTTGTGCTCTGTCTCTCTCTCTCAAAAATAAATAAACACTAAAACAAAACAAAACAAAACAACCTGCCTTTCCCCTGTAATTATTTTACTTGCTTAAAAGCAGCCTCATCCTAATAGTATCATCCAGAGATGATGATTCATTAACTTTTGTCACAAAATAATGTGGTCCACAAATAATAATAAATTATAAAATATCCACGGTCCCATATCCTCAACAAACATTTCATCCTATTGTACTGGGAAAATCAAACCTGTGCAAATTCAGGAAATGTACCTATCCAATCAGGAGAGCTTATGGAATCAGACAGAGGAAACATGCTTTGGGTACGAGGTGAGCCTACTGCTTACTTGTCTGGAGTCACTATTAGCCAGCCAACAAGTGACCACAAACCAGGCATGATGTTATTTCTGACCTCATATAAGAAGACGTATGTTAGTATCATGATGATGATGATGTTGATGAAAATTTATAATACCAAAAGATTTTCCTGCTGTGAACTCTTAGGATTTTATGGCTGTACTTGGCATTTTGCAGTCCCATTAAATACTTAAGTGGGTCTTCATTTCTTCCAAGTGTCACTGCTCTAAGTATGACCCTTCAACTCCAGGTATAGCCTTTGGTAATTGGAATTTAAGTAGGCAAAAACAATGAAATCCTGCATAAATTTTCCTCTGTAATTCTAAGATTCAATAATCTGTGACCTAATGTTCCATAAAGTAATTCAGGCTGAAAGCTGGGCTCCACCAACCACCTGAATGTTTTCCAATTACCTTTCCTGGCCAGGTTGTTCATACCATCTATTTCTCAGCAAGTTTTCTTTATTTTATCAAGAATAATTTTTTGTTGTTGCTAAAAACAAAACTTTTTAGTGGTACCTGGGTGGCTCAGTAGGTTAAGTGTCCAACTCCTGATTTCGGGTCATGGTGTCACAGTCCTGAGATCGAGCCCTGCATCAAGGGCCTGGAGCACTGGGCCTGGAGCCTTCTTAAGATTCTCTCTCCCTCTCCCTCTGTCCTCCTCCCCTGCTTGTGTGCTCTCTCTCTCAAAAACAAAAACAAAACACACTTTTTAAAAAAGATCTATACTTTCCAAAAGTTTGTATTCAGAGTCAAAAACCATTTAATAAACACCTACTGTGTTCTGATATTATCTCATTAAACCTGAAAAGAATCCCATAAACTAGATAATGTTAGATAGGTACAGAAGAAAGTGGGTAAGGTTATGGCTCAAGAAACAAGCCTGGTTCAACTCCTAGGCATGCATGCTATTCATTGGGTAAATTACTTAACCTCTTTGTACTTCAGTTTCTTAATTTACAGAGTGGGGATGACTGCACTGGTACCTACTCCCTAGAGTTTTTTGAGAATAAAATAAGTAATTCATTTAAGGCCTCTAGAATAAGAAAAGTGAATTGAGACACACAGAGGTTAAGTCACTTGTTGAAAGCTATACAGTCAATTTGCAGCATATCCTGTTTCAGATAACTTTCTCTTACTCAACTCAGTGCATTTTCTCTACCACGGCTGCATGAAGAACCTATATTTTAACAGATGTAGACAAGATGGGACATCAAGTAGACCCAAGATTACTCTAAAGATCCTCAGGACAGCTAGCATGACCTTCAGAAATGGTTTTCTGTCAGAGAATGTCTCTTAATATGAGTCACTCCCACTTTACTCTACAGGAGGCACTTTACCTGTTGTTAGAGTTAAGAACACACTTGACTTAATGAAAACTGTTACATGTCAAAACAAAGGCTTTTGCTGGTAAATAAAAGGTCTTTTTCAGAGCGCCTGGTTAAGCGGCCGACTTCGGCTCAGGTCATGCTCTCACAGTTCGTGGGTTCCAGCCCCATGTCGGGCTCTGTGCTGACAGCTCAGAGCCTGGAGCCTACTTCAGATTCTGTCTCTCCCTCTCTCTCTGCCCCTCCCCCGCTCCTGCTCTGTCTCTCTCTCTCTCTCTCTCTCTCTCTCTCTCTCTCTCTCTCTCAAAATTAAATGAACATTAAAAATTTTTTTAAAAAGTCTTTTTCAAAAATCAGAAATGTTCTTCTCTATGGAACATATGCTTAGAGAAAAAAAAAACTGCAGATACTTTTGCATGTAACTCCACTCTCGCCTAGAACCTTTGATGATATTGTATTAATGCTAAGAACTACAACAGAAAATGTGGCACCCTGAAACAGCTGACAGATGTTGGCAAACAAGCCAACGCATATTACCCTTCTCAACCTCAGAGATAATTATACCCTTCCCCAGTAAGTAATTAGACATACCCTTTGCAGTTCTGGCCTTTGGTGGACCTGTATAATTGTGGCAAATTGCTTCTTTTGCCATGACACTAGGTATTTCGTGATATTTAATGTGTGTCTTTCAAAATATTTTTAAATGAAAACTTACTCATGATGATAATAATTTTGTTAAGTGGTATCCTTATTTACGCTCCTAGTTATAAAAGGGGGAAAACCTTCTCATTTAGTCTACAGTGAAATTATGTGCAATACAGCGGTCCCCCTCTTAAGGCAGGAGATATATGTTCCAAGACCCTCAGTGGATACCTAAAACCACAAACAGTACCACCAAGTCCTATATATACTATGTTTGTTCTATACATGCATACCTATGATAAAGTTTAACTTATAAAGTAGGTACAGCAGGAGATTAACAATGATAATTAGAAAATAAAACAATTATAATAATATACTATAATAAAAGTTATATGAATGTGGTCTCTCTCTCTCAAAATATATTATTATACTGCATTTTTCTTGTATTATACTGCATTTTCTTTTTCTTGTGATGATGTGAGATGATAAAATGCCTATGTGTGAGACGAAGTGAGGTGAATGACGTAGGCATCGTGACATAGCAATAGGCTGCTGGATCATCTGATTCCAGACTGCTGTTGACTGAGGATAACTGAGACAACAGAAAGCGAAACCAGAGACACGAGGGAACTACTACTGCATTTCACTCATTCATCCATTTCCACAAAACTGGTTTTGGAAAAGCTCAGCGGAATCTCTGGAAAACAACTCTACATATGTGCATTAAGCACATGCAAAGCCATTTCAGATGTGAGGTTACAATTATATTATTATTTCACTTTCCACATTTTCTTGAGTGTCTATGATTAGGCAATATTCCATAGATAGAAATATAAATAAGGCAACATTCCTCTATTAAGAAAGTTCCGGTAATTAAAAAAATAAGTCAACCCCCTAAGTCAGATTTCAAAGATCTCTACCCACCAGTCCTAACAGAACTTTCCAGAATAACTTGCACTAACCTCCATCAATGACCTGAAGCATTAGTTAAACCTAGCTTCTTCTGAATTTTCAAATATATCCTGAACTTACACATTCCCATATATTTTCTCTAAAAGTTTTTCATATGCTTTTCCCAGTACTATCAACCTAAATTCAACATATCTTTTAGCCTTATCTCAAATTATTCTCTATCATTACCACCAATCAGAAATAATCTCTGTTTCCAGCATTTTCAAATCACTTTTATATGACATGCCAACCTCTGCAGCCTAGTAATCCGGGTTTGGCAATTCTTACATAATATAAGGGAAAATGTGTGAAGGCAGACTCTATATATAAATTTTTTGTCCTATACACAGTACCTTCCACATAGAAGGTATTCATTAAGTATATTTTAAATAAATTAAAAAAATAATAAAGACTTTCAGCTTTAAGCATGTATGATATGGGGCGACTGGGTGGCTCAGTCGGTTGAGTGTCCAACTTAGGCTGGGGTCATGATCTCATGGTTCGTGACTTTGAGCCCCATATCAGGCTCTCTGCTGTGACTATGGAGCCTGTCTCAAATCCTCTGTCCCACTCTCTCTCTGCAGCTCCCCTGTTCGCAAGCTCTTTCTCTCAAAAATAAACGTTAAAAAATTTTTTTAAAGGATGCATCATTTTGTGATACAAAATTGACATACTAAGCCTTTTTAATTTCATTTAGTACATACAAATACGCACACATACACACAAACACACACCTCAGAATTCCCATAGTATTGATATTCTAAAATTCAGGATACATTTTCAAAAGCCGAAGGCAGTTGGAGCTCCCAGGATGCATACTCAACCTAGGATAAAGGAGAATTAACCCATCTCCTCCCCATAGCATGTGGTACAAAGACTTCATTGATCACAGGGCCTGCAGACCACATGAACTCTTCTATAAGAGCTAGTTGAGACATTACATTAGTCAGGGTTCTCTAAAGCAACACAGTCTACACACACACACACATACACACACACACGCGCGCACTCACACATACACACGTGTGTGTGTGTGTGTGTGCGTGTGTGTGTGTATTCTGCCTTTTTGTTCTGTTGGGGCCCTCAACAGATTGGATGATGCTCATCCACACTGGGGAGGACCCTCTGCTTTACTGGGTTCACCAATTCAAATGCTAATCTTTTCCAGGAACATTTTCACAGATACACCCAGAAATAATGTTTTACCAAGTATCTGGGCATCCCTTAGTCCAGTCAAGGAAACATATAAAATTAAATCTGATCCCATGATGGGAACCAAATTTCAGCTTTATTTACACTCCCCCACCTGTACTTTTCTGTCTACATCATTTGAGGGCAGGCTAGGCAAGCATTAGAGTTGACTGAGTTGGAAAGGTACTCATGATTTGAACAAGTATATTCAATACTATGAATTAATCTTACATAATTAAAATATAAAAATAGCTCATTGCTTTCAAAATAGAAACAACAGAAGATGAAATCAATTTAGCTTATGTTGATACTAAAAAGATAAATAATTTTCAACAAAGGGAAAAGAAACCTGGTCCACTGGAAATAGCAGAATCTCTGAAAACTTTGGAATTCTATGTTTATTAGAAGGTAGCATAGGTTGCAAATAAAATAACCAAACATTCCAGTTTCTGTGGATGTCCCCAGGATGTTCATGATCTCACTGCTTATGGGTTTAAGCCCTGCATCGGGCTCTGTGCTGATAGCTCAGAGCCTAGATCCTGCTTCAGATTCTGTGTCTCCCTCTCTCTCTGCCCCTCCCCCATTCAAGCACACTCTCTCTCTCTCTCTCTCTCTCTCTCTCTCATTCTTTCTCTCTCTAAAAAATAAATAAACATTAAAAAAAGAATCAGCAACAATATTTTCATACATTCACGGATATTTATTCTCCAAAAGATGATATGGATTGGACTCAAGGGGACCTGCAATGGCGTGCTGTACCCTGGACTGGAGAGTTGCACGAGGAAGAAATGGAACCTTAAAAGTTAGGAATACTTTCTGTATAAATGATGTCAGAGGAAGAAATATTCCTTTCAATTATCTGGGTATAAATTCTACTTTATTCAGATAGTGGGTGAAAGATTTCTTAATTCGAGAGACCTTGCAAATACAAGATCCAAAGAGTATGGCTAAAACTTACTCATAAACGACTTTTATAATTTAAGATCTAAGACAAGTACTGTAACAGCACTCAACAGGGCTCGATCGCAGAACAATCAGAATCTATCTTTCCCAAAGAATTACTTTTCAAATACCAGGCATAAAAACGCCTCTTTTCATTAAACAGTAAATAAAGTAATATGAGGCAACACATACACACACACACACACACACACACACACACACACACTTTTAAGGGCTGTGATACTGGTTGAGAGGTAAGTACATGTCAAATAAAATGCAGAGGAGATTAGGAGGGAAGTTTTATCAAATGTAAATAAAATGGAAAATTGAAATCAGAATTTGAAGCAAAAGCAACAGGGTACTTATTCAGGAAACTAAATCCATAATGTAAATGACAAACTTCAGAGGATCCTCCAATAATGCAAGGGAAATAAAGATGTATAGAAGAAAATAAAAAATGGGGAGACTGATATTCTTAAAGAAAGGACATAACATGGGAATAACATCCAAAAACAAAATAACTCAATTCAAAACTTGAGTTTGAAAACCGAAAGGATTATTTATTTCAACATAACTAAAGAAATCAACACAGCATATTCTTTTCTGTAAGGGATAGGGGTGGAAAATCCAGATAGAAAAAAGCAGGTCATGTACAACAGAAATGGTATTTGCCCAGACTTCCCCTCTTTACCATGAATCCATAAAAACTATTCAAGCAATGTCTATAGAGACACTATCCATATGTCAGATATGGCCTATAGTCATTTCTTTCACCGGCTCTGCATAAAAAAACAAAACAAGAGACTGAATATTAATTCAATGAACCTCTTCATTTTGCCACAGACCTTATCTATTATCTTACATTTGGCACCTTTATGATTTACTTTTTTTTTGTTTATTTCGATTTTTTATTTAAATTCTAGTTAGTTAATATCTAGTGTAATATTGGTTTCAGGAGTAGAATTTAGTGATTCATCACTTACACATAAAACCCAGTGCTCATCCCAACAAGTGCCCTCCTTAATACATATCATTCATTTAACCTATCCCCCCACCCACCTCCCCTCTAGCAACCCTCTTTTTGTCCTCTATAGTTAAGTCTCTCAGGTTTGACTGCACTTCTAGGTACTTACCCAAAAGATACAAAAATACTGATTCAAAGGGACACACACACTGCAATGTTTACAGCAGCATTATCGACAACAGTCAACTTATGTAAAGAGTCCAAGTGTCCAAACTGATGAATGGATAAAGAAGAAGTGGTATATACATATGTGTATATATACGTGTATATATATATATATACACACACACACACACACACACATATACATACACATATGTATATGTATACATATATATATATATACGTATATAGATATATACTTACATAATGAAATATTCTTTCCTGTGGCTGAATAATATTCGTGTGTGTGTGTGTGTGTGTGTGTGTGTGATCACATTTTGTTTATCCATTCATCTGTAGATGGACACTCTGGTAATTTCCGTATCTTGGTTACTGTGAACAATGCTGCAGTGAACGTGGAGGTACACATATCTCTTCAAGATCATGATTACATTGCTTTGGATATGTACCAGAAGTGGGATTGCTGGATCATATGGTAGTTCTATTTTTAATTTTTTGAAGAAATTTTGATATTATTTACCATAGTGGCCACACCAGTTTATATTCCCACCAACAGTGCACAAGGGCAAAGTAATGATTTAAATGTTGCCTGCTTCAGTTTTCACAATTCTGTAAACAGAATATCTTCCCCATCTACATTTACAAGAGTATGGTGAAAGAAAAAAAAGGCACACTAGGTAAAAATGACTTGTAAACACTACCTAGAGCTTTCTTACCTGTCATGTTGCATACAGGAAATACTCTTTACACATTATTCCTTTTAGAAATTTTTAAAAAGTATTTAATAATGGAGAATTAGGAGCAAACAGCTTTGCACAGAAAGTATAAAAAACATCTGGCATGCTAAAAGCAGAGTAGAAGTTGAAGAGGGAGATACTGCTCCATAGTATGACTTTAAAGTAGTTACCTCCTAATGTACCAAGGTTGGGAGTGAAAATAGGGCTGCATGGCACTGTAGTTTTCTCTTCATTTCACCATATTTTGCCTTTAACTTGCTGATAAATCTGTAGTAAAAGGCTCTAAGAAAGTATATGGCAGACTGTTTGAAAAGTCACCTTTTACAGTCACTAAGGAAAATCAGCCTGGACTAGAGTATTAAATTTTGCACATGGTTTTTAAAAGCAATTCAGCAGTGGGGCACCTGGATGGCGCAGTCGGTTAAGCGTCCGACTTCAACCAGGTCACGATCTCGCGGTCCGTGAGTTCGAGCCCCGCATCAGGCTCTGGGCTGATGGCTCGGAGCCTGGAGCCTGTTTCCGATTCTGTGTCTCCCTCTCTCTCTGCCCCTCCCCCGTTCATGCTCTGTCTCTCTCTGTCCCAAAAATAAATGAAAAACGATGAAAAAAAAAATTAAAAAAAAAAAAAAAGCAATTCAGCAGTATGTGCATACTATGCGTTTCCACTTTTTCTAGACAAAATCCATACAATTCTATATTTCTATCTTGAAATTTCCTATAATTAATAAACTAAGTTTTGTCTGTAACAATAACAAATGGCCATTATTTCTCTGGGCTAATAGAAAAGGTCATTTCAAATTGGCACATGACATTATCACACTAAACCTGACTGTAGATTAAACAGAATATGTATGAAACATAAAGATAGGACACACCTGAAGTTCTGCTTTACACTAACTGCTCACTCAGCTCATCTGGATTTGGAGTTTAGCAAAATTTTTTAAAATTCTGTACCAAGATATTAGCTGCCATTTGACCATCATTAAAACTTTTGAAAGCTAATGAGTCTGTTTCTCTAAAATTAAAGAGTGTGTACATATATATATTATACATATATAAATATATATGTATAATATATATACATATATAAATATATATGTATAATATATTATACATATATATAAATATATATGTATATATATTATACATATATATAAATATATACATGTACGTATATGTAGATATATATGTATATACATGTCTATATATATACGTATATATAAGTATATACGTATATACTTATAAGTATATACGTATATATATGTATACGTATACATGTATACGTATACATGTATATACGTATATACGTATGTATATACGTATATACATATATACATATATACATATGTATGTATATATATACAGCAGCTATATAGATACATATCTATATATGTATATATATACATATATACATATACTTATATATATAAGTATGTATATATATACATATATATTATACATATGTAAATTGATTTTCAGTTTCCTTTCTATATAATCTTGACTGTTTAATGAAGTAAGATGTTGGACTTTATAAATAAACTAATCTAAAATAGGAATAAAATAAAAAATTCTATACTAATATTATGTAAATTTTTGGACTAATTTCAACATATTTTCCCTACTATAAACAGTTTAGCTTTTTACATTTTCCTGTTACTTTGTTATTGATAGCTCAATTACGTATGTATAAAGAAAATAAACTGAACTGAAATATAATAATTAATACAGGTATTATTACTTTTTAAAAGTTTCTGGGAAGTTTTTTCAAGATTTATTAGGACCTTCTAAATGCGGTATAGTACAGTGGAAAAGGCATACTCAAAGATATCAAGGATTTGGTCCTTTGAAACGATCTAATCGTATCCGTTGATTTCTAAAATTCAGGTTCTTTTACTATAAAATGCAGAGAAAATACTCAACTCCTTATCAATTGCAAGACTACAGCATTCCACATCTATCTTTTATCACATCCTCAAGTCTTTGTTTTTTGACCTTTAAAAATAATAGGACTGTACGGGGCACCTGGGTGGCTCAGTCAGTTAAGCGTCTGATTTCACCTCAGGTCATGATCTTGTGGTCTGTGAGTTTGAGCCCCACGTCAGGCTCTGTGCTAACAGCTCAGAGCCTGGAGCTGCTTCGGATTCTGTCTCCCTCTCTCTGCCCCTCCCCCGATCACACTCTGTCTCTCTTCCTCAAAAATAAACATTAACAATTTTTTTTTTAAAAATAGGACTATAAAGTTAAAAGTTTCACTTAGTATCTTAGACATGTGTTAGTAAAGTTATAAATTTTAATAGCTTAATGATAATAGTTAAGTTGCTGGAATATATTAGAAAACTTTAAACGAAAGTTATTCTATGAGTTCCTCTCCACTGATATGGATCTCAGACAGATGAAGAATAAACATTTATATGATATCATCCACCACTTCTGACTAATTGCAAAATTTAAATAAATCTTAATAAGTGTCAAACAACCATCTGACTACAATAAATGCTAGCAGGGCAAAGAAAGAACATAAGTCACTTTTTAGCACCTTTCTATTAATTCCTTCCCTCTGTTACCAAATAACACCAGTTTTTGAAGACATCTCCTTATATTTTTATATTCAGCTGTTTCACTATTGTCTGTACAGTTCACTGTTGTTCATCATGTTGTCCCTTTTATCACAATTAACAAATACTTTTGTTTAAAAGGTAGTCCCTCCATGACCATGAAATAAACAATATATAAAAAGAGAAGCATGGTACAATGTGGTGTTTCTTTCTTTCTTTCTCTTTCCTCAGCCCCCTCTCTATTGATTCTCAATTCAAAATCATTAATAACATCATAACAAGAGAGAGGGCTGTGAGGAAAAATGTCTCCACAGCTCTCCAGTGTAAGTCTACAACCTGGAGAGACAGCTTTGGAGAACACAAGATGACTAAGGACTATGCACACGCAGACTGTACCAACAGCAAGAGAAGAGAGGATCAAATTATTGCTGTTATCATTCTGGAGAAACAATATTAGAATAATCATTAATGATGTATGAATTCTGACAACCGAGAGCTCCTAGGTGCACTAAGAGAGATACGTCAGGTGTTATCCCCTGAGAAAGGCATGGCATTGTTTCCCTATCAGCAGATTATTTGATCCAGGCTTCATGCAGTTGCTGAGCAGACCATTACTGGCTAATCTTTACTTTTAATTACCCCCATGAGCCCTTGAATCGTTCTTCAAGCTGTCTGTGAGCCTAGACCTGGCCAATTTCTTTATGAGGATCCTGAAGAGATATCTCATAACACCCTGAGGTACTCAACCAAACTTGTCTCAGATATTTTAGTACCCACCATATAAATCTTATTTTTCCCTCTTAGGTATATAAAAGTATCCCCTTAACAAATTACAAATGAAGCTACATGTACTTTATCAATGATTACTATTACTATTATGAATGATTATAATTTATTAGCTCAGTAGGTAATCTTAAACATAACAATTATTTATATTTTGAAACTTTTCACTTCACAAAAGGTTTTCACAAAATATATTCATGTGACATAATAATACATAGAGTGATTGTTTCTATTTGAGTGTCAGTTTTGAGAGTTATGGGTTAATGCAAAGCAAGAGTAGTCTGGTTCCCACCATCTATTTTATTTACATAACTGAAACACTAGCACACTGTTTTTACTGTTATCTCTGCCTAAGTAGCAGAACTGTGAGCAGATGGTGAGCTGGTTCACTTAGTTTAGACATGTCTGGATTATTACACTTGAAGGGGTACTTTATTATAAGTCCTTGGAAAATAAAAGAAATTCTTTTTTTAGAATAAACTTTAAAATAGAATGTAGAAGAACCAAAACCAAGCCATGGATTTATTTAACGATTCACTAACAATTAAAGCCTGCATTCTATCATATATCATGTTTTTCCAAGTTTGGGCCAAGTTTTTATATAAATTGCTTCATTAAATAATAGCAAAAATTTGCAGGAGTAACTCAAATAGAGCTAAATCTTTGATCCGCTAAGGGACACTACACGAATCTTGACATAAGCGCAGTGACATGCTGGGAGTATTGTACCAGTTACATGCATCTAATGAGCAATACATAAGTATTGGGACAAGCCAAAATGGTCTAGGGCACTACAAAGTAAACATCAAAAAGGACGTAATGGTCAGGTGAATGCCAAGGCACAACTGATGCACTTAAAGGCATGGTACACTTGCTCTTCTAATGGAGAAAACTCCTTTGTACAACTACAGCCACCCAATTAAGTTCTTGCAAACTTCGTTAAAGAAACTTGTATATTCTTCCTGGGATGTCTTTCCACACATGACCATCGGCACTTTGACAATCTCGCAATTCCTATAAAACATCTACTCGTATGCAGCTCGTGATGGATCTGAAGGTCAGATTTGCCCAGGTTCATGAAGCTTATATGCAGTAGAGCTGAGCCTTGGACACAGCAGGTCTCACTCCAGAGCCTTCGCTGCCCACCATCATGCCTTCTGAGGGCCATAGACAACTCATGGCAATTAGAAAATAATGCTGGGGGATGATCAGCCTTTTTCTTTGAAGAGTGGGTAAGTTCTTCTACTCAGTGGTGATGAAAAGCATTCATCCAGGTCTCTCTTCCTCCAAGGCCAACTTTTTGGTCCACACTACCTAGACCGTGGCAATAGTCCCCTGGTGGTTCATCCTCCATATTAACCTACTCACTACCTATCAGGTCTCCAAGCAGAAGCAGCGTTCAGCTTTGGGACCCATCCAGTTCTCCAACTTCATTTCAAATCACTTCCCCTGCATCCAGTTTGCTCCAGCCACAGTGGTGGCCTTCCTTCAGTTTTTGAACGTGCTAAGGTCTTTTCCATTACAACCTCTACGACAGCTCCCTCTTTCTTTACCTGGCATGCTTTCCCTGGCTTTAGATCTCAGTTTCAGTGTCACCTCCTCAGTGAAACCTTTCCATTCTCTCAATCCAATATAGCTCTCCCCTGTATATCTCTTCTAAAGCGCCCTATTTCTTACATGGCATTTATGCTTTGCCGTCTTATATTTGTTTTGTTTCTCTCACTAACTTGCAGGTTTCTTGAAAATAAAGACCACAAGTTCTGTTCACTAATGCAACCACCTTTGGTCTGAGCATAGTGCCTGGTGCAAAGACCATGTTTATATGATTAAAGGGGGGAAAAGGATGGAAAGAAGGGAGAGAGAGAGGAGAAAAAGAAGGGGGAAGGTAAAGGAAAAGAAAAGTGGAGAAGGGGCTCATTTCTGAGTCTGTTCCAACTGTCTTCGCTGTTGTTCTTTACCTCTTCACCCCGATCCTTGCCTGTAACTTCAGGGCACTAAGCCTTCTTTGGTTTGTCCCTGCTAAGCTTAAACTGAATGAATGCTTGTCAGTCTTACAAAAGCAGTTCTCTCTTAGGGTCACTGTCACCCTTTTGCCATCTCACTGTGGCTTCTGAACACCCACACGATACTAGAATATTTAGGTCTTGGTTTTCCGCACGCTCTTTTCTGTGACGCTCTCTGCATTTGCTTTCAAAGCTGCACTTTCTCTTTGTCAATTAGGATTCCTCCCAGGCTGTGCTTTAATTATTAAAAAGTTCTTCTTTGTAGTGAGGGTAAATCTGCCTCCCCATAACCTTTATTCATTGATCTGGGTTCTGCATTCTGGAGCGGTCTGAACCTCCATCCTCGTCACCCTACAGCACTCACTCCTTCAGATTATTTAAACATGGTATGGTGCATACCCTTGAGTCTACCCTTCTCCAGGCTAAACATTTACTTTAATGTTAATAAACCTTGTTATGAAAATATGCCACCTAAAACTATTCAAGCATCTTAGATGTGATAAGTTATATGCATATGGCCAAAGAGCTAGTGACAATGGTAACAATAACACAACAGTAGCATGTGTGAAGATTTCCTCAGTACCTGATTTGCTCGCTTCAAGCATTTGCTGTTTGAATTCTCCTTTCAATCAAAGTCCCCAAGCAGAATTTGTCAGTCTTGCCTTAAGGCCACCCATCTAAGAAGCCCAAATTCCTTTCTACTTACTACACGATGGTGAAATGATTTGTTTCTAATTAAGTGTGTCCTAATAGCGTGTCTGAAGCTGCTAATTATTTTCCAATATCCATTCTCCTCTTCTTCCTTTCATTGAGGAAAATTTCTCAATGGGTCTCTTGTGTATCTGCACCTCTCACTAGCAGAGACACTGACTGTCCTTTATTCCTGATTCTAAGGATGTTTGTGCATCAAAGAACTTTGGGAGCTACAGATAGGGTCTTGTTCCCTCTGGAGCAAGGGTAGATTTGGTGCTGACCAGTATAATAATAAAGAGAGTATGTTGTCCTCTGCTGCAAAGTTCCAGCAAGTTTGCTTGCAACCACTTGAAAAAAAATGAGTTTTCCTAAGATCAGAGTCCTTCGGCTGTTATGTACACCCACTCCATGCGTAGCATCTGCCTGAGTCACTCCATGTCTCCCTCCTCATTGGTCTTAAAGACATGTGACCTTGAAAACCCATGCAGCCTGCTGTGTCCTGAGTAATAAACTCTTCTGTCTCTGACTCAGGAGTCTTGTATCTTGTGCGATCATCCATGATAGCTTACATATCCAGTACAACCTCAGACCCTTCATAGTTCCTCACAAGTGCCAAGAAGTAGCCAGAACCTTCCTTCAGATTTGAGTAAAGGAGATTTAGATGATTCCACCTCTCCACCATTGATTTTTCCAGCTCATCCCCAGACACTGTGATGGGAGAGACAAGCCGTACCTACCGTGCTTTCTGAATTCATGATCCACAAAACGTGAGAGGTAATAAATGATCATTTTTGGTTTAAGCTAATAGGTTGTGAAGGAACTGGGTTGGCAGCAAAGACAACGAAGACCTGGTAATGAGGCGCTGCCCTAACAAGAACATAAAGGTGTATCAGCAAATGTGAGAGTGCATGGCAAGCGTAAAAGGCGGAAGAGTTCTGAAAACAATTCTGCTGGTGGAAGCTGGATGTCCTTCAGGATAGTTTAAATGAAAGTACAAAATTGATACTGAAAACTGAAGAAAGGAAACCCCTGTCCCGTTGGACAGCTCTGGCTACTCACAGTCTGAGGAAATTTTGGCTATGTATTTGGATGAATGTAACAAGGGAAAAAATAAAGTTGTGTATGTATATATGCAGATTGCTTGGTAAACAAAATTACTGAAAGCACAGAAGGTAAAAGGAATAATAAAGTCATCCCCCATGTTAAAAAGTTTGGAGTCCTGGGGTGCCAGAGTGACTCAGTTGGTTAAGAGTCCAACTTCGCGAACGTCACGATTTCACGGTTCGTGGGTTTGAGCCCCGCGTCTGGCTCTGTGCTGACAACTCAGAGCCTGGAACCAGCTTTGGATTCTCTGTCTGCCCTCTCTGCCCCTCCCCCACTTGGGCTCTGTCTCTAAACAATAAACATTTTAAAAAGTTTTTAAAAAGTTTGGAGTCCTGAATTTTTATGTTCTTTTATTACTCCTGGGAACCAGCGGGAAAGGTACAAACTTTTGAGTCAAATGTCTTGGCTGAGTTATTTAACCTTTGTTGAATCTGGATGCCTTCATGTATAAAGTGGAATAACTTCACAGGGAAATATCCTGGGATGTTTATAAGAGATAGCAAGACCAAAATACTTGCTTCTATTTCATTGAGGCAGGTTGAAAATACATATTTATTTATCTCCTGACTGTCCCCCAAATCACTAATTGGCAGTAAAGAACAAAGAGTCCATTAAACTACATGAACAAAATGAAAGGCACAACAAAAGAACCAGTAAGAGCATCACACCTATTTCAGATGATGTGAAGCTCTTAGAAGAATGACAACAGAGCCTGCAGAGCAGAGGCTGTCTGACTGCAGAGACAAATACAAAGAGAGGGAGACTGACTCATGTCGTCCCAGAACCACTAACTCAAGAGTGTGTGACTCCAACTTGTGCATAGGTAATGACCCCTCAGGCCACTGTACCATGTGAATGCAATCTTGCAAAGTGGGTTATCTTTGAGAAATTAAACCTAAGAGACCCCAGAGAGGAAGAAAATCAGCACAGCAAAGAGAAGAATAAGGCAAATTAGGCCATGAAGCAAACTGTGTGTGTGTGTGTGTGTGTGTGTGTGTGTGTGTGTGTGTGTAGAGGGTAGCAGGGGGCGGGTGGGAAGGATGAGTAATTAAGTGAAGTCTATGTATTTAACTATGGGACCCTTAGCTCTATTCCCCCACTGAGCTTTCAGAACATGGATAGAGAGGTGCATAACTTCAGACAGAAACCTAGAGTACTCCACTCTGGAAAATCTGACGAGCCTCAGAGAAAAATTCTGTGGATACTGAAACTTTGAAGCCCTCCTAGATACAGAGTTTAGTCCAGATCACTGATCACCCTCTAAAAATCGCATCAGGTATCAAACCTCCCACACCTTCTGTTTATTCTCCAACCCTTCCCCAGGCATAGAGAGCCTTTAGTGCCATAGTGCCATACTTTTTTTCTCTTTTCTTTTTTTCTTTAAGTAGACTTCACAGCCAGCATGCTGCGGGGTTTGAACCCATGACCTTGAGATCAAGACCTGAGCTGTGATCAGGAGTCAGATGCCTAACCGACCGAGCCACCTGGGAACCCCTAGTACCTTACTCTTAAATATGAACATAACCAGGGATTATCAGACATTTGAGGAAGCTTCAAACACAAAAAAAAGAAAGACCAACAGAAGCAAGAAGAAACAAAACAAAACAAAACACGATGAAACAGACCACGAAGTGAAAGAAAAATATTATAAGGAAATAACAGCAATTATACTGACAATGCATCTCAGCAGAAGTTGTGGAGATTATGTAAAGAAGGGGAAGACATTTGTGTTTGTGCATATATATATTCATGTACACGTGTATACACACACATGCACGTGCACACACACACACACAGACACATACACACCTAACATCTGTTAATATACTAAGGTAAATATTGAAGGAATACTTAATGAAACTAAAAGTGCTTTTCCCTTTAAATACAGAGAGGTAGAGGAGTGGGGAATGTGTCTGCTATTTTTCTTTATACGCCTATTACTACTATTTTTATTTTTAGGCTACGCGCATCTATTACTTAAATTTTTAAAATACACATTTTTTAAATATTCAATGCCGATCCTAAGATGTAACTGTTTCTCATATGTGAGCTTCTTTGCTCCACCCTTTCTATTGTTCTCTGCTAAGGCAAAAAGGCTGTACTTAGCTGGATAGAGTTTTAAAGTTACTGACTGAAACATTCCCATAAACGCCCAATTCGAGCTAGTCTTGCCATGAGAACATTGTTATTCATGGTGGTTAAAGTCTCAAGAGCTCTCTCCTCACTCAAAAACTCAAGAGCACTTGCTGTCTATTTTATTCATGTAGCAATGAATCATGTTATCACCTTATGACATTTCTTTTATCATCTTAAAGAATTAAGCTTCAGTAAAGAATGCATGTTCTCTAAAGACATTTATTTCTTTGTAACACTGTTACAGTTAGTAGGTCCTCAATAAGTATCTCTTGATTGGAACTGATTGTAGCAAAGAAGGACTTTCAATATTCCACATCTCAGGAAGTCAAGGTGGGGTCAAAATCAGCAAAACTTCAATTGACATTAATTATATATTTGGAAAAGACTCTAACACACCAGATCAGAACTGAAAGGAATTCTAGATAAAACAATTTTCTGGAAGATCCAAATTTCACATTATTTAATTCTTAAAGATAAATAATCAAAAGTAAAATTATTTAATTTTATACGAACTTACAGTTACAAGATGAATAAGTTCTTGGACCACTTTCTTATACCATACACAAAAGTAAGCTCAAAATGAGCTAAAAATCTAAATGTGAGACCTGAAACCATAAAATTCCTAGAAGAGATCACAGGCAGTAATGTCTCTGACACTGGCTGTAGCAATATTTTTCTAGATATGACTCCTAAGGCAAAAAAAAAAAAAAAAAAAAAAAAAACAAACTAAAGAAAAAATAAACTATTAGAACTGTATCAAAATAAAAACCTTCTGTACAGCAGAGGAAATAATCAACAAAACTAAAAGTCAAACTTACTGAATGGGAGAAGATATTTGAAAATGATATATCTGATAAAGGGTTAGTAGCCAAAATATACAAAGAACTTATACAACTCCACACCAAAAAAACCCACAAATAATCCAATTTTAACATGGGCAGAAAGCATGAACAAACATTTTACCAGAGAAAACATACAGATGGCCAACAGACACATGAAAAGATGCTCAATATCACTAACCATGGGAGAAATAAATATCAAAACCACAATGAGGTATCATCTCACATCTGTCAGAATGGCTAAAATAAAAAACACAAGAAACAGGTGTTGATGAGAATGTGGAGAAAAAGGAACCCTTGTTCACTGGGGCATCTAGGTGGCTCAGTTGGTTAATAGTCCGACTCTTGATTTGGTTCAGATCATGATCCCATGGTTCATGGGTTTGTGTCCTGTGTCGGGCTCTGTGCTCGCTGTGTTGAGCCTGCTTGGGATTCTCTCACTCTCTGACCCTCCCCTGTTCTCCGTCTCTCTCTCTCAAAATAAGTAAATGAACTTAAAGAAAAAAACATGGAACCCTTGTGCACTGCTGGTGGGAATACAAACTGATACAGCCACTGTGGAAAACAGTATGGAGATTCCTCAAAAAATTAAAAATAGAAATACCATATGATCCACTAATTCCACTACAAAGTATGTACCCAAAGAATACAAAAACACTAATTCAAAAATACATATGCACCCCTATGTTTATTGTAGCATTACTTACAACAGCCAAGATACAGGAGCAACCCAAGTGTCCATCGGCAGATGAATGAATAGAGAAGATGTGGCATATATGTATATACAATGGAATATTACACAACCATAAAAAACGAAATCTTGCCATTTGCAGCAACATGGATAGAGCTAGAGAGTATAATGCTAAGTGAAATAAGTCAGTCAAAGACAAATACCTTATGATTTCATCCGCATGTGAAATTTAAGAGACCAAAAAAACAAAACAAAACAAAAAAAAATAGACTCTTAAATATAGAGAACAAACTGGTCATTATTAGAGGGGAGGTGGGTATGGGGCAAAGGGAAATAGGCAAAGGGATTAAGAGTACACTTACGTGATGAGCACTGAATAATGCGTAGAATTGCTGGATCACTATATTGTAATACCTGAAATTAATATAACACTGTATGTATGTTAACTATACTGGAATTTTAAAAATAAATTAAAAAATTAAATATCATAAAAAATAACATAAAAATAAAAATAAGTTCTGGGGATATAATGTGTAGCATGGTGATTAGTTAATAATACTCTTACATACTTGGAAGTTGCTAAGAGAATAGATTTCACCACAAAAAAGAAATGGTAATTAAGTGATATGATACAGGTGTTAGCTAACACTATGCTAGTAATCATTTTTCAATATATAAGTGTATCAAATTAACAAGTATACAATAAACTTACACAATGTTATATGTCAATTACATCTAAAGAAAGCTGGAATAGAAGATAGATAGATGATAGATAGATAGATAGATAGATAGATAGATAGATGATAGATAGATACATACATACATACATACATAAAATATCTTACAAATCAATAATAAAAGGATGAATGCATTAAGGGGATAAGTGGGTAAAAGCACAAAAGATAAAATTTACAAACTAAAAAGAGATGTTGCAAATTTTAAAAAAGTTTGACAGAAAGGAAAAGATATTCCATGAAGGCAAATCACTCAAAAGTGGTAGTTCTTTTCACACAAGGAAACTGAGGCTTAAGGAAGTTAAATAAGTTTCCCAGTTACTCATTTGTATCACTTATGGAAAAGATGTTGAAATGTGTTAAATTTGTTCAATCAATCTCTCTCTTATCATTACAGACCAAGTGATGATGTATTTCTGTTGGAGATAGAATACATAATATGTCATTTTATCACATAGACTAAGAAGATAAAAGTTATTATTTGATTGTGCTCTTAGAAGCATGAATCTTCTTTTTTTCTTTCAGATGAATCAAAAGACAAACGGATAAATGCGACTACCCGCCAAAGTTAGGAAATGGCTGAGTGGAAAGGACTAATTAGCAATGACGAGATTCTTGAAAGTATATGAACAATTTAACTGTGGAATTTTTCCAAAGATCCCAAATGCACTGAAAATTAGGGGAGTTATCTGGTTTACCGTGATATTTTTGTTTATAATTTGATACATGGAGACATACAAAAAATAAAGATGTAATAGGGGTGCCCCCCCCCAAAAGGGAACAAAGGCAAGGTAATAAAAAACACATCAGGATATTCCAGACAAACGAGACTGGAAAGCCAAGTATATATCAGTGCCACAATGGCTGCCCAGCTAAAAGTTTTATAGTCAACAGATGAAGCACAAAATGAAAGGAAGCTACTCTCCACTATGTATTAGGAAGTGATTAAAAGTTTGAGTTGAATCATGACATTTGCAAGCATTATCTTAGCAGCAGTTTTAGAATAAAGAGAAAGAGACAGACCAGTTGGAAAGTCACTGCATCATCAACACACAGGAGAGGCTAGAATCTCTAATGATGACATTGGTGCGTGTGGACTAAAAAGAATGGATGAAGGAATTACACCTGGTAAGTAGTGAGGGTGACTAACACAAAGAGAGTGAAAAGTCACCAGCATTTCAGTGTTTTGAGTTTTTATGAGTGGAAGAGGGAGGTGGCATGGTGGAAGGACAAAGCAGTGACAGTAATTCCTTTTTTTTTTTGTCTCAAAATTTCAAAACTCAATTGCTAATTATTCTAACTCTGCTCAGTTTCTAAACTAAAGGGGACAAAAGTTGGAGTGAGTTAGATGCTTTGAACCACTCAGCTAATGGATGTGGAGTTAGTCTAGCTACTCTACACTTCTGATACCATCATGACTGTACCCAGACACAAGACCTGTTACTGTATTGTCTCCACCAAATCCATCAGGTTTTTTCTTATAAAATGGAAAATTTTTTATTTTCCAAAATATGTCATAAATAAAAATCCAAATGTGAAACTGGACAAAATCACCTATATCCTAATTGCCAAGAGATATCTGTATCTTTATATCTATATCTATAGATATCAAGGGATTTTCCATGTTGACAAATATTAATCTACTTGATTACTTTTAATGACTGTATTTTTATACTATATGGACTTTCTCTAGTCCTGAGAACAATGGAAGTTACTTCAAGTATTTTGATCTTATAAATGATTCTGTATAAAATATTTAGTTGTTTCCTCATAACGTGTATTTGAAAGGGATGGAAAAACTACCTTAAGAGACAGTTTGATGAACTTAATGATAATGCAACATCTATGGAAATATTGGCAGACATAAACATGCAAATTAAGTATATGAGAAATAACCAGAATTTTATATATTTACTTATGAGCATATAGCCAAAGAATATTTTTAAGAACAACAAAAAATAAAATACTTAAAAATGTCTAAGCCTCCTATATCTGAAAGAACCACATCTAATATCACCCTCAATGGGAAAAACTGAGAGCCTTTCCCCTATGGTCAAGAAGAAAGCAAGAATGCCTACTCTCACCATTACTATTTAACACAGTACTGGAAGTCTTAGCCTCAGTAATTAGACAGCAAAAAGAAATAAAGGGCATATAAATCAGCAAGGAAGAAGTCAAACTTCACTATTTACAGATGACATGATACTCTATATAGAAAACCCGAAAGACTTAAAAAGAATTACTGGAACTCATACATGAATTCAGCAAAGTCCCAGGATATAAAATCAATGTGCAGAACTCTGTTGCATTTCTATACACCAGTAATGAAACAGCAGAGAAAGAAATCAAGGAATGGATCCCATTTGCAACTGAACTGAAATCAATAAGATACCTAGGAATAAACCTAACTAAAAAGATAAAATATCTGTACTCTGAAAACTACAGAAGACTTATGAAAGATATTGAAAAGGACACAAAGGAATGGAAAAGCATTCCAAGCTCATTGACTGGAAGGACAAACGCTGTTAAAATGTCTGTACTTCCTAAAGCAATCTACACATTTAATGCAATCACTATCAAAACAACACCAGCATTCTTCGCAGAGCTAGATCAAACAATCCTAAAATCTGTATGGAACCACAAAAGACCCTGAATAGCCAAAGCGATCCTGAAAAAGAAAAGCAAAACTGGAGGCATCACAATTCCAGATGTCAAGCTATATTATGAAGCTGTAGTCATCAAGACAGTATGGTACTGGCACAAAACAGACACACAAGTTAATGAATGGTACAGAACAAAAAACCCAGAAATAGACCCACAACCATACAGTCTACTCATCTTCAACAAAGCAGGAAAGGATATCCAGTGGAAAAAAGACCGTCCTTCAACAAATGGTGATGGGAAAACTGGACAGGGGCATGCAGAAAAATGAACCTGGACCACTTTCTTACACCATACACAAAAATAAACTCAAAATGAATGAAAGACTTAAATGTGAGACAGGAAACCATCAAAATCCTACAGGAAAACCCAGGCAGCAACCTCTTTGACCTCCACTGCAGCAACTTCTTACTAGATACATTGCCAGAGGCAAGGGGAACAAAAACAAAACTGAAGCACTGGGACCTCATCAAGATAAAAAGCTTCTGCACATCAAAGGAAATAATCAACAAAACTAAAAGGCAGCCTATGGAATGGGAGAAGATATTTGCAAAGGATTCATCTGATAAAGGGTTAATATCCAAAATCTATAAAGAACCTATCAAACTCAACACCCATAAAACAAACAACCCAGTTAAGAAATGGGCAGGAGAACCCCAATGTTTATAGCAGCACTATTAACAACAGCCAAAGTATGGAAAGAGCCCAAATGTCCATTGATGGATGAATGGATAAAGAAGATGTGGTATATATATACAATGAAATATTACTCAGTGATCAAAAAAATGAAATCCTGCCATTTGCAACAACATGGATGGAGCTAGAATGTGTTATGCTAAGTTAAAGAAGTCAATCAGAGAAAGACAAATATCATATGGTTTCACTGAGTGGAATTTAAGAAATAAAACAGATGAACATATGGGAAGGTAGGGGAAGAGAAGAGAGGGAAACAAAGCACAATAGACTTTTTTTTAACGGTTATTTATTGATTCTTGATAGAGAGAAAGAAAGACAGAGCACGAGAGAGGTAGGGGCAGAGAAAGAGAGAGCCGGAGAATCCAAAGTAATTTACATATATTTCTTTCATGACTCTGAACATTTTCTCTTCAAGGACAGAGAACTATACATTTCAGATATTGTGCCTACCAAGGAAACTGGAAGGATATAAATTTTTATAAATTTTTCCCAAGAAATGGCTAAATGACTGACTGAACATAATAATGTATGCACGTTTGTCAAGTATGAATAAATGCATGAATAAATGAATGCATGAACAGCATGAGATGAAACTGAAGAAACATCTAGGACCTAGATTAAGGGCCTTTTAGAGGACACACGAGAGGAGGGGGAAACCCACAGTATGGGAATGGCATATAACTTCTTACATATGTCTAGTGTTTCAGTGTATGTGTGTGTGCATGCACGTGCGTGTACAAAATGTGTGTACAAAATAAAACTCTGGTAAGTCAGTTTTGTTTAATATCAAATGATGTGCCCTGCCCCACCACCATGATGCAAACACAGATGTTCCCTGTCTGACAGTTTTGGAGATTCTCTTCTAAATACTGATTTTCTTACCATTTCTAACTGCACACAAAAGCTGCAGGATTTTGTCAGTTGATGCCCTTTGTGTCCAATGTTAGTCTAATTGTCAAGAGTCCACCATTTATGCTAAAGTGTACTTAGATTAGCAGTGCTATCAAAATTCTTCTATGTTGTAATGTTGTATGTGCTCTCATACACTTGAAAACTTCTACACCCAGGATGGAACTTAATTTCCTGAACTTGGCTCACTCTTGCCACTTCATTTCATAGCCCTCCTCCACCTTCATTTCCCCATACTATGCTATTTTCTCTAACTGGAACATTAACTACAACAATCACATTTGTCTTTTTTGTTTTGTGAACTTTTACTCATCCTTTATGTCTCAGATTAAATAACACTTGCAGGACAAAGAAATTTTCACTGAATCCTCAAGAATGAGGGAGTGTCTCTTCAAATCACTCCCCTCAAACCTCTACATTGTGCTTATTGAAGCATTTATCTCACTGTATGATCTTATCTATTTACCAGTCTGTATTCTATGCTTAAATGCATGTTCCCTGTAGGCTAGAAAGGTGTCTTTTAACTTGTAGTGGCAGGCAGAAAGCAGTTCATTGATTAATATTTGATAAATGGACCCACAAATATCACATATCACAGTAATAATAATTGTACAAGTCAAAGAGGAAAAATTGTTTTCTAAATCACTATTACAATAATGAAACTAATTTCTAAGACTTGATGCATGGTGCTTAATGACCCATAGCTATTGTAACCATAATTAATTCTTATCAACTTTACATCATTCCTTAACAGTAATAGGGGAGTCAGGAGGAATATCTTCACAGAGGGTGACTCTGAAGTGACTAAAGAACTTTCAGATGAAAATACCAAAACCAAAAATTTATCAATAAAATTGAAAAGCTAGAATTGTGAAAAAGAAGATTACATAACTTCTGTTCAGTAAGAACTGACTGAATTATCATATTCTGGTTATACTTACAAACAAAAATATCTGTTGAATCCTCCCTCAATGAACTTTTGTATGAGCTTGGGCTAGCAAGAATTATAAACAAAGGTTTTAGAATGAGAGCACCTAGAACAGAGCTTTCAAATATTTTTTCAAACCTTTTCAAGAAATACACTTTTCTGGAGATAGACACATAGCATATACATGTACGAACACCTAACTGAATCAATTCTTCATGAAACAATACCTAACTTACTACATGCAAGGTGATTTATTTTCCAGAACAATCCCTGTAGACATGCATGAATTATCATACTAGCTTAACGGACTTCTGAACAATAAATTCTCCCAGTTAAAATATTTAAGTTGGATGGTTTTATGTTTCCTTTACTTGTATTTTTTCTTTACTTCTATTCTTTCCTTTACTTATATTATTTATTTTGACTGATAAGTTGAGCAATAGTTGCTTTTTTAATGATTAATAAGAACAAATTGAAATAACAAGGAAGAATGAGGGTGTGAATAAGACTGGTACTCACCAAATACCTAAATAAAATATTAAGCTCTAATCTGAATAACTATGTGAATTTTATCAAGAGATAAAGATTGAGATCTTACCTGAAGGGATGCAACATCTGTCTCATCTAAATAAACAAGTACTCGTACTTAGCCCACTATACATTAGTATCAAAATTATATTTTTGACATGCTATCTATAGTGATCAGCTCCCCTCCTCTTATTACCATTATGAAAAACCTATTCCTCATTTCCTTTGAGTCTTTCATTCTTCCAAAAGCATACTGACTTTGCACATATAACAGGCATGGCCCCTGTGATAAAGACACGATGGAAAAAGAAGGGAGACATGGTTTCTATCTTCATGGAACAGCAAGCTGATAACAGCCAGAAGACAAGCACACACAGTCTACATTGTGCTAAGTACTACAAAGAACATACTGATGATGCTGTAAGAGAGAAAAACAGGAGTGAAGGAAGACACAAGGTTCAAACCAAAGAAGTCCTCCTTGAGTAGGTGCAATAAAATCTGAGACATCAAAAGTGAAAAGAAATCCGTTGTGCAAAAAAATCTAAGGTCAGAATTTTCATGCAGAGAAATGGCCAAGAGTCTGGGCAGAAATAATGCTTCTTTAAGGAACTGAGAAAGATTCTGTGGCTGAAACATAATCAGCAAGAAGGAACAAGACAAGGTTGGAGAGATAAGCAGAAGCCAAATCAGGCAGGGCCTTGTAAGTCACCACAAGGAATTTGGATTTTGTTCTAAGTATAATGAAAAGCTGCTGAAGGGCTAAGCCAATGTGTGACATGATCTGATTTACATTTTTGAAAGATCACCTCTAAATGCTATGTAGAGAATGGATTAGAGAATGTAAACATGAAAGTCCAGTTAAGAGACTTTTTCAGTGAATCTAAGCCGGGAATGAAGTAACCTGGCCTAGGGTGGTGGCAATGGAGATGGGGCAAAACAGTGGAAAAATTCAAGATTCACTAAAAGAACCTATAAGACTTGCTCAGTATCAGAATAGAGGATAAAGGCAAAGAGAAGAATTAAGAATAACTTCTAGGGGGACAGGGGTGGGTAAAAATAACTTCTGACTATCTAGTTTGAGTAACTGGGTGGATGGTGATGCTATAAACTGAGACAGGGATGTTGAGAGGAAGGCAGGCACTTCCATAATATTTGTGGGTCCCAGGGCTAGGTCAGAAAGGAAGGTACACAAACCACCCGTCACCTGTCATTCATTCTATACAGTGTCGCTTAGCTTCCTCTTGCTTTTCTAGTTGTGAGTATTCCAAACTCTCACCACTATCCTTGCCCACACTACCTAGTCATCCTCCAGTGGCACCAAAGAGGCAAGCACTTTATCTGAACTTTGTCTCATTCTGAGTGACCACCCTTGAGCTAACCAGAAGAACCAGAGAGACAAGAGCTTATCGACATCCTCCCAACATAACCTACTGGCCAAAACAGTATTCCGTATTAAATTCTACACATCAAGAGAGAGACAGGAAGGGAAGGAGGGAGGGAGGCAAGGGAAGAGGGAGGGGGAAAGAAATAAAAAGAGGGAGAGAATGAGAAAGAGGACTCCTCCATCCTACTTGTTCCCCCAATTCCCACCTCAAGTTGGAAGACACAACATTCTGTTAATGGGGCAATTCTCCAAGGTAGATGTAGCAGGCAGTGGATGCTACAGTAATGAATCCTCTGCTCTCAGGGTACTTGTGTTCCTGCAAGCCTCCCTTTCCATGTATTTCAGGTGTAAGTGTCAAGGACAATCACATACATCACCCTCAGCTCACAACCAAAGGCCTACCTTTTTATAGCACCCCTCTCCCCCATCCCTTAACACGTGACTGTTACATAAGAAGCTACTTAGTTCTCAGTAGCATATGAACCTTAAGGGCCTCTTGTACATCAGGGACCATATTACTATCGGTCAAAGCGATTGAATCCATCTTTTCAATCAGTGAGGTTTTACTGAGTCCATAAAATATGCTATTCATAAATTTCCATGGTATGTGCTCCCCTTTCCTTATCTCCCAAAGTGAGATAAAGAAAATTGGTCTGCACATCTTTCACCAAGTTAAACATCACAGTCTTAAAGAAAACCTCCCAGAATCTTCTAATCAATAAGGTAAACCCATGTCTAGGGTTCTGTAACTCATGGCATTTACTTCCATTATAGCACTCAACACTCTGCATTTTAATTCAGAGTTAAGGATATATATTATTTGGTTCTGTGTCTGTGGTTACCATATAAGTGTTCTTAAATATGTACTGCTGAATTAATAAAGTTAATTAGTGTGTTAATACAACATAGATCCAACAGACGATTGAACATGGTAGGTGTTATAATTTGGATCCTTTGATTTACATGGATAAATTTCAACTTACACTTGAAATAGATTTATTTATTTATTTTCCTTAAGTATCATAAGCATAATACTACTTACCTCTGCATATTATTTGTAGTTTACAATGTACTATTCAGAAAATAAATAATCTCAAATGTTCCTCAAAAACTCATAGGCAGACTGGTATCAATGTACCCATTACAGAGGTGATTTAGCAATGCTCATTTACTCACCCCAGATCACAGGCACAGTATACATTTACCTCAAATATTTATAATATTCATACTACACCTAAAACCAAAATGATTAGTTTAGATGAATTATAATTACACAAAAATAAGTACAGGCATATCTAATTTTATTGCACGTCTCACAGACTGTGATTTTACAAATCGAAGGTTTGCGGCAATACATCAAGGAAGTCTACCAATGCCATTTTTTCCAACAGTATTTTCTTGCTTCGTGTTTCTCTGTTATATTGTGGTAATTCTTGCAATATTTAAAATGTTTTCATTAAATTTACACTTGTTCTGGTGATCTGTGATCACTGGTTAAGACTCACTAAAAGCTCAGATGACAGCCAGCATTTTTCAGCAATACAGTATTTTTTAATTAAGGTATGTATATCATTTTTTAGACATGATGCTATTGCATACTTAATAGGCTACAATACAGTATAAACATAAATTTTATATGCTCTGGAAAATCGAAAAATTCATCTATGCACTTCATTGTTATACTCACTTTACTGCAATGGACTGGAACCAAATTCACAGTATCTCCAGGGTAGGCCTATACTTAAGGTCATCTATAAAACATAGCAATTTGTCTGCTTTGTGTAAACAACAACAACAACAAGGCTGGCAGGTTCCAGGAAGAGGGGCTGCAGCAGAATCTGAACAGCATTGACTTTATCCCTCCGGCTGCACTCCAGTTAATCTACATTCAAGCAGATATAAAACAAGAACTGCTATGTTTTTCTCACTTTAGTTTCAGATTTCCTTTTGTGTTGATGCAATTGTGAAAACACATTTGTATCACTCCAGTACCCAATAATAGCAGGTAAGATTCATTTAGCATTACTATGAACATTTTACAATACCTTGTTCAATACAAGGTACTTGATTCCATTACCTTGTTCCTAAACACCCTCTTTAAGTTCCATTGCATGTTGACAAAGCCTAGGTTTAGAGAAGAAACAGAACTTGCATAAGATTCCCCTGCTAGTAATCAATACAATAAGTATCTAAACCCAGTATTTCCCGAGTTTATGCACTTAACTGCCATTCTAAGCTGACTCCCCCCATCATCAAATCCTATTCCTTGTTACCTCCATTCCAGCAAAAATTCCTGAGTTATAACTACTTGTCCCTCTGTGAATATGAAAATAATTACTCACAGTTCTCCATCTCTTTGTGATATATATATATATATATATATGTATATATACACACACACACACACACACACACACACACACATATATTTTTCTCTACTTTCTATTTCCCTATAAGATTAATTTATTTTTTAAATGTTGTTTATCATAGTACCAAAGTCTCCCAATGGAATTAATTAGTGAATATTCTCTACTGCATTGTAATATGCAAAGTAATAAATGCTTTCTCAGATTAATAGCTGAAGCAAAACTAAGGTGGTTAATGAATCTCAAAGCCTATTTACTCTGAGGCAATAGTGATTATTGTTCTTTTACAGTCAACCATATCATTAGGAGGAAATACAAGAGAAATATATTTTACCTCACCTGAAAGTGTTGAAGATGGTGTTTCTATAAAGATTTCAGCAAGATACATTCTAACACCATATGATATAGACATATAATATTTTTAAATGATAGTTTAGTGGGATTTACTAAGATAGTACAATTTAAATTAATAAATGAATATGTTTGAGAAACTTTTAATAAAGGGAACAAAAAATTTTAGTTATATTAATAATGAACTCCTAATCACTAATGTACAAATTCTATTTAATTTTTCCAGACTGTGGTTTACAGAAATTGTTCTTCTTTTTTGGTTTAATTGCATAAAACTCACTGCAGAAGGAACTCAATGAGTGGCTATTTTCATCACCTGGGGGAAATAAAATATTAGCTAATATGGAAATTGTTTCAAATAGCTATTATGTGTGCATAAAAATTATGTTCTTATGTAAAAATCAGGAAGACATTTGGAAGTGGGTTATATTTTTTCTTCTTTTTAGTATCATTCACCATAATCTTCAAGAAAGTATCATAAAACAATGTCAATCATTTCCGGTATGAACAACATTTCTCAAAAATTAGTGTTACAAGAATATCTGCTTTCCAGCTGTAAATTTGTTAGGGACAAAAATACACCATATTTCAACATGCAGAGAAATACTGGCTTTTGATTCACAGTAAAATCATGCATGTTATATCAAGCCAAATCATTTAAAAATGTATTATACTTACACAGATGATAAAACAAATGATTAAATATATAAATAGGAAACAAACATGTTTCTGCAGTCTTAAAGAACTTTGACTGCATAATTGTTTATAACAGGAGCCACATTAATCTCTTAACGTAGTAACATAACATTTTCAAGAGATGAGTAATTGATATATTACCTAGTCACAATTAGCTACCTTGTTAGTAAGATTTGGGTAACCACGTCAAAATTTTGCACTTAATGGGGCACCTGGGTGGCTCAGTCGGTTGAGCGTCCAACTTCAGCTCAGGTCATGATCTCAAGGCTCATGAATTCGAGCACCGCATCAGGCTCTGTACTGACAGTTCAAAGCCTGGAGCCCACTTCGGATTCTGTGTCTCCCTCTCTCCCTGCCCCTCCCCTGAGCGCTCTCTCTTTCTGTCTCTGTCTCTGTCTCTGTCTCTCTCTCTCAGAAATGAACATTAAAAAAAAAAATTTTTAATGTTGGGACATAAGGGTGTCCAGTATTTCCAGAATACCATAGTCAAACATTGATCTAGATGACTAAGCTAAGATTATCAAGACATCCAAAAAATCAAATCATTGGTGTTGCCATAGCCAAAAATTAAAGGACCCCATTTTCTTTAGTTTTATATCATTCAGTCACAGGAAGGGTGTCTGACCCATCTCATGATAACTCTTTGCCTGTCTACATGTCCTTTGTTATCAACACTTTTTTTAGGAGAACAAGGATGGCAGTAATATTTTGTTTGCAATGTCCTTATCTCCTCACTCTTTTTTTAAATTTTTTTTTTGAACGTTTTTTATTTATTTTTGGGACAGAGAGAGACAGAGCATGAACGGGGGAGGGGCAGAGAGAGAGGGAGACACAGAATCGGAAACAGGCTCCAGGCTCCGAGCTATCAGCCCAGAGCCTGATGCGGGGCTCGAACTCACGGACCGCGAGATCGTGACCTGGCTGAAGTCGGACGCTTAACCGACTGCGCCACCCAGGCGCCCCTCTCCTCACTCTTAGATCATGCTGTCTGTGTCAGACCCAGTTATAGCTACTACAACTTAAGAACTTCAAATATCAGAGATTCATTTTATTTCTTGTTCTTCACTTCGGCTATGCTGCATCCTGCATCCCCATCCACTTCTCTTGAAAAAAAAAAAAATATGCTTACTCTCCACACTTTAAGAAAAACAACACAGAAATATCTTCTTCATTTTTAAGTTACACTTACTATAAAGGGAGTGAAAATTAGCAACTGGGTCGTTAAACTGAAAAAAATCTATAAAGTACACAGTCTCAACTTTACCTGCCTATAGTTTTTATTTATGTTCACTGTAATTAACTCTGGGAGTGACTTTGACATCACATCATCCAAGAGCAGGCACTAAATTATCCAGCTTCCAGGATGGCTTGAAAATGTCACTGAATTATAATTCAAATGTGGGAGTTCTACTGTTAGTCTCTAAGAAGAGTTTAAAAAGAATTTCACTTGGTATTGTGCCTACTGCATCAGCACGTATTTGTTTTTTAGTATTCATCTATTTATTTACTTATTCATGAAAGAGTCACTTTAACACCAACCATACACCAGGCAGAATGCTAGAAATTTGAATAAAGCCAATTATATGCCTTGAGGCTCAGAAATCATATGGTAGGTACAGAAGAGCCATTAAGTTGATTATTAGGTTTAGCTTCCACGGAGTTGTGCACTGGTGTTGTGGGAGCCAAGAGAAGGGGCATCTGACTCAGGTCTGGACTCAGGAACATTCTCCAGAAGGAGTGAAATGTCACTAGAGTTCTAACCTTTAGGGTATGAAGGTCTTCCCTGATATCAGTCTGCAGTATTTCCAAAAATTATTGCACCAAAGGATCCTTTGTGATAAAATTATCCTATTTCATAGAATCTTAGGCACATGTTTTAGTCACTTTTTAACATCTCTGAAAGAAAGCTATATTATATAAGTGAGGGTATATCATAGTTTAATTGAAAGCATTTTCCACATTATCAGTACATAAAATGATGCATCTGACATTCAAAGGTATGTTAAATTTGATCATATACAGGAAGCTATCATCCTGCAAGACAATGCTTAAGCAATGTTTCTACTGAAATATCATAACTAGCCCCAATTAGCTCCTTCCCCTCCCCCCAATTATAAAGAATTGAACATAATCATCGTCTCTATCAACTTGGAAAGTGGCTCAACAAAACTGTCTATGACCACTCTACCCACTTACAAGAAATAGCTGCAGCCTGCCCATAATTTTCACAAGTACTGAAATAAAATGTTATAGAATCTCTCTTCTAAAGAAACTAATTTTTTTTTTACCAGAAAGCATGTTAATACAATGTTTAAATTATTGGGTAAGTGACTAGTTTATAGAACATCTGACTAGTTTCATCCTCAACCATCGTTCTACAGCCTGATTACACAGAGCGAATCAAAGACAGGCATGTTTATGAAAGACCAGGTAGTGAGAACACCTATCTTCAAGGATGATCTATTATAAACTGTTTCCAAGCATTCTGCTTTTCAAGGGATCTGAGAAAGTCTACCACATACAGACCAAGTTATACAGGCCTGAAAAAAATATATGTGACTAAGCTATACAAGTGGTTTAAAAAAATTACGCTCTCAACTTTCACTCAAAATTCTCTTTCTTAGTGTACCACTGACCTAGCTTTAAGTGTTAAATATACTCCAGGTTTTTAATATTGCATAAGTATCCTCTTCTGATGTCTATCTAATTTAAAATAATGTTGCGAGGGGCACCTGGGTGGCTCAGTCGGTTGGGCCTCCGACTTCAGCTCAGGTCACGATCTCACGGTCCGTGAGTTCGAGTCCCGCGTCGGGCTCTGGGCTGATGGCTCAGAGCCTGGAGCCTGCTTCCGATTCTGTGTCTCCCTCTCTCTCTGCCCCTCCCCCATTCATGCTCTGTCTCTCTCTGTCTCAAAAATAAATAAACGTTAAAAAAAATTTTTTAAAAATAAAATAAAATAATGTTGCGAACATACACATTGAAGAATAATTTATTTCAAATATATTTCATATTTATTGTATTTTAAATACTTTGAGACGTTTTTCAAATTGATTTTTAATATGAATTTTCTAAACTACTTTTATTTTATAAATTATAATGGTCTTTTTTCTAAAAGAAAATACTGGCCTTAACTGGCATAGTAGTTTCTAAAAACTAAGCTCACACAGCGAATTTAAACACAAAGTGTCCATGTCTGAAATGATTATTCACAGGGAAACAAGAACACACTAAGTGGATCACAGTTCTGAAAGAGCTTACCTACGAAAGGTAAGATTTACATATTAATGAAACAGAAAGTTTGCATAAGCTCAGAAGCTAAGCTGTGCTCCTTGATGAGCAGGCTTCTATTTAAAAGGACTCTAACCCACTACAACTCTTTGTATTATCATTACGGATGTCAGTCTACTGGCAGCATATATAAGCTAGTTCCAATTTTATTTCTGGACAGACCCTAGCATACTGGTTATGAGACCAGTCATATCGGCTATCCCACCTCTATCTGGAAAGTGAATTAGCTCAAATGGAAGAGTAAACAGAAGACTGATATTAGCACAATATAGAAATCATTCGGTTTCTATCTGCAGTGTTCAATTTAGTAGCCACCGGTCACATGTGGCTATTCAAATGTAAATAAATTAAAATTAATAAAATTAAAAATTCAGTTTCTCAGTCACAGTATTCACATTTTAGGTGTTCATCAGCCACATGTGACTGTCGTAGTGAACAGGACAGATACAGAAACACTTCCCTCATTGCAGAAATTTCATTGGATAGCAATGGTTTGTACTTAATTTTTCCCAAGAAGTTAGGGGTCTGTGCCACCAAGGAGCAGCAAGTGAACACAACGTCCATTACCGCTGAAAGCAGCAATAATTTGGTTATGTGTTATGGCTCCTTCATCCTCTTGGCTCAAGTACTCAGTCTTCTAAGTGCTTATTTCATGCTCCCTGATCTTCATGCATTTTGCTCCTCTCCATAACTTCACAGTGTTGTCCTTTCCTTATTCTTCCTTCCACCTGCCATCTTCACCATTTCTTATGGTTAATTCTTACTATGTCCTATTGTTTCTTTATTAGGAAGTTTACATTTCCTTTTAACTCTGCGGAGATTTTTATTAAAATAATGCTATTTTTCTTCATGATCTGGTTACATAGACACAAGGAGATACACACCTAGGTCCATTTTTCCCATAGACTATACAAATTTCACTGAGTAGCTCAGCAAAATGTTAGATTTGTCAAAAACGTAGGTATCACATCATCCCCGAAGTGTCTGCACAGACTCTAGGAACAAAGTAGCCAGGGCTCAAATTCTGGATGCAGCATTGCTGCAAACTCAACATGTAAAACTGACTCCTACCTGTACAACAGGGGGATTACACTTGGATCACAGCATAATGAGGAGGAGGAAAGGTAAGGTGGTACCTTACAAAAAGCAAGTGTGAATGTGTGACATCACTCACAAAAACTCAAGTACTTTCACATGCCACTATCAATTCTGACTTCATAAGGCTTTTGTGTGTGTGTGTGTGTGTGTGTGTGTGTGTGTGTGTACATGTCTTCATGGGGGAGAATACTTTAGTTTTCTTACACAAGTAGCTGGCAATCATTTCTTCTAGGGAGTATAAGGAGGAGGATGTACCTTTTAGTTTATAACTTTTTAGACCTTTTTTTTTTCTTGCCACACGCAAATATTATTCAAATGAGTCATTCTTAAAATGTTCTTTAAAGATCCTTTGTCTCTGCTCTTCTCTGTGGGCAGTGAGATGGATGAGTTACTGTGGGTAGTTTGACCCAGAAATCACAAAAGTCATCTGAACATCTTCATAGAATAAAGTAATGGCTGGTTTATGAATTAAAGATAAACAAGCCATTGTCTATAAGACAGGGAAAACCTATCTAAGATAGCAGCAAAAAAAAGAGCCACAGGCAGAAAAATAAAGATGCAAGTTGCAAAGGAGATGAATTAAGAAATATGGTCTGGGATTTTTTTCTATAAATAATTCAAGTTTCAATTTTTCTGTTTTTGATATATTCACTCCCCTGAGATGAGTAGTATTTTTAATGTAAGACCATTTACACTATTTAGAATCAATAAATAATAAAGTGTAAATATTCTCTTTATAAACAGAAAGGATCCATCTGAGTGCTGATGACCATTTTGAAAAAATGTTATGAGGGGTAATGGCAGTTTTTGCATTTTATATGTCAAAAAATCTTTATGGACATGACATTTACTCAAGTAGTCTGATTTTTCCAGTAACACTAATAATATTAAACTTTGTATCTTAGTTAGTTATACACTGAACTTTTTGAATCATGAATCAGATAAATAAATCAGTGCTTTTTAAACACTAAGTAATGAAGGACCAGTCTTCCCTCCTCCTTCCCTATTATGGCTGCTAAAATAAAACATAATAACTGGGAAAGCGTAATAAAACATGACACACAAAGAGAAAAGCCAAAATCTTCATCAGACTCAATAGGTAAAATCACACTGTTGCTTTGCTACTATAAAAACTCTTAAACGTTCAATCTCAGTTCCCATCTCCTGGCTGGGCCCAAAACAAACTTTGTGGAGTAACTGGGGTTCTCAGACCACTCTTTGAGGAGCACTGAGTTCATCACAACACATTTTTCTCCCGGAAAGGGACTAACATACAATTCAATAAAAACGCCTCTAATAATTCTTGCCGTTTATGTGTATACACATACACAAACACAAATATGAACGTACATGTTACCATAGCCATTATGGTAAATAATGTTAATTAAATTACCTCTTTCACAATATTTGAAAATTTCAACACATAGCTAAAAGGGCAAAATAAGTTTTATTGCATATTTTAGAAATATTCAGGTAGGGGCTCCTGGGTGGCTCAGGAGGTTAAGCCTCCAACTCTTGGTTTCAGCTCAGATCATGACCTCACTGTTCATGGGTTCAAGTCTCACAATGGGCTCTGCATTGGCAGCGTGGAGCCTACTTATGATTTTCCCTCTCCCTCTCTCTCTGCCCCTCCCATGCTCGCTTGCTCTCTCAAAATAAATAGATAAAACTTTTTAAATAATTTAGAAATATTCAGGTAAACAGGCTTTTTGGTAAATACATTATTGCATTAATGCCAAATATGAAGATGCATGAAATGCAGTAATTCCTCTTTTTAGTTATAAAGATGATAAAGCACAAAGACACACAACATCTCAATCTATATATGTGCATCCAATTATGAAAAACGAAGTTTGACCATAACATGCATCCAATTATGAAAAATGAAGTTTGACCATAAAAGCGTCAAAAATTCTGCTTATTTTATGTATATGAAACAATACAAATTTCTTATATGTAACTTGCCAATTTTCATTATTCAAAGTTGATTTACACGCTGATTACTTTGTCTTATCTTTTCCATCCAAGAGCAACAACTACAATATGACCTAACTTAGCATATTCTGTAAATAACTGACCTAAAATATGGGTCTAGGTTGTAGCAATTGATAACAATGATGCACCACAGCCACAGAAAATTAAGTCAGCTACAGACAAGCGAACTGCAGCAGTGTTAACAATTTAGAAATAAAAATAAAGAAATTTTAACAATAGAATTTTTTATTACACTGCATAGAACATATTTTTCATTCAACTTCCAGGAATGTTGTGAAAGGTCAATACTTTTACTTATAAGGGAATAATTCTTATATTAAAAAGGTATATTGAGAACATTTATGGTATATACATTAATGGTTACTGTATATGTAACTGTCTATAGTGTATACATACTAATTTTGAACATTCAAATACATATTTTCAGGACAAAATCCAAATAAAAATATGCAATCATTGTACTTCTCAAATGTAATTAATGAGAAAACATGAAATTCATGCTACGGATTTATTGTGAAAATGGTAAATATGGATTTGTGAAAGTTGGCTTTTAATATGCATTTTGTGTGAATATTAAGTGATAGCATTTATCTTGAATCAAAATACACAAAGATGTATAATTTCCTTCTGAGAAAAATACCTAGTGAACAAAATAAAACAAATTTAAGAAAAATGAGGAGCCCTTAAATGGATTCTGATGCAAATTTTCAAAATAATATTCAATTTAAGCATAAAATAACCTTTTTTTTTACATGCAGAAATCTATTTTCACACAATAAGACAACTACCAATTATATCCATATTCTGAGAATAACCCAAAAAGTAAGGAAAAGAGAACACAGATAATTCTTAATGTTTTTTGGGGGGAGGTTTGTTTGTTTTTGTTTTGTTTTGTTTGAGAGGGAGAGAGACAGTGTGCAAGCAGAAGGGCAGAGAGAGAGGGAGACACAGAATCCAGAGCAGGCCCCAGGCTCTGAGCTGTCAGCACAGAGCCTGACACGGGCCTCGAACTCACAAACCATGAGATCATAACCTGAGCTGAAGTCGGATCTTTAGCCAACTGACCCACCCAGGCAACCCTAGAACATGGATAATTCCTAAGGCAAATTATAAAGAACAATTTCTAGAGGTTAAAAGAAATCCACGTTGATAGCTTGAAGTAAATGGAGAACTTCATTCCTTAATTACTACTGAAATGTCATTTGTGACATACCTAAATCTTCTTATGAAACTCTTCATAATAGGGGCACCTGGGTGCTTCAGTCTATTAAGCATCCGATCGGTTCAGGTCATGATCTCACAGTTCACAGGTTCAAGCTCCTCGTTGGGCTCTGTGCTGACACCTCAGAGCTTGGAGCCTGCTGGGGATTCTTTCTCTCCCTATCTCTCTCTTCCCCTTCCCTGCTCATGCTCTGTCTCTATCAAAAATAAACAATAAAAAAAAAAAAACTTAAAAAAAACCTCTTCATTATAAAACTTGCCAATAATACAGCTTGCTTCAAAATAAAAAGGGCAATTTTTATTTTTATTTATTTATTTTTTAAGTTTGTATTTATTTATTTTGAGAGAGAGTGAGCATGAGCAGGGGAGGAGCAGAGAGAAAGGGAGAGAAAGAATCCCCAGCAGGCTTCACACAGAGTAGAGCCCGAAACAGAGCTTGAACCCCCTAATGGCAAGATCATGAATTTGGTCACTTAACCAACTGAGCCACACTGGTGACCCTGAAAAGGCAATTTTTAAAAATACATGTTGAAGAGAATACTGATCTTTTTCAATATTCATAAATATTTTTAGTGAGACACTGAAATTATGTCTTGTTTCTCAGTGGGTCTATTCCTATATGTATAGTTCTCACATTTCCTTCCCTCACTTTGCTACTTGTACCTACAGCTTCACACACTGCTAAGACCTTGTTTCTAAAAACCTGAAACTATTTCATCAAAATCTAGATGATGCAATAGCCTTTGCTTCTCCAGATCAAATGTGTGTTCTCATTCCAAGCCTCATATTCACTTGCCGGTGATTCTGTGCTACTCATTACACATCCCTATAATTAATTTCTTTGTTAATAGTTTTAGAAAACAACACCTGCCCCCAAAACACCTAATGTTATGGGAATTACAGCAACTTGCACCACATTGGAAATAGTTGTGAAAAAATGTAATAAAGAAACAAAAGACAGTAATATCATTATGGCACGACAGAAGACTGGAATAGCATTTTTCATCTTAAAAATACAATGTGAAATCGGGGTGCCTGGCTCAGTCGGTTAAGCGTCCGACTTCAGCTCATGTCATAATCTCATGGTTCATGGGTTCGAGCCCCACATTGGGCTCTGTGCTGACAGCTCAGAGCCTGGAGCCTGCTTCTGATTCTGTGTCTCCCTCTCTCTCTGCCCCTTCCCTACTCATGTTCTGTCTCTCTCTGTCTCTCAAAAATAAACAAACACTGAAAAAAAATCTTTAAAGTACAATGTGAAATAAAAGTTCTATTTACAGGAAAAACTATGATAATTCACAGAAAATATAATTTTTATTCCACATTTATATTCAGAATTATTAACCTCTGCTAGAAATCCTCATGTAAATTAAATCTATATTTTATACTTAGAACTACATTTACATCCACATAAGGTTTCCTGAAAGACAGAATTCACAATGGTTAAGAACACAGAATCTTAAAGTGATGGATATGTTAATTATCTTGATTGTGGTAATCATTTTACAATGTATCATATATCAAAACATCAAGCTGAATAGCTTAAATACACATAATTTTTATATGTCAATGATAACTCAATAAAACTGTTAAGGAAAATAAAGTAAAAGAACACAGAATCTGGAATACAACTACCTGAGCTGCAATTCTGGCTTTGCTGCTCTGTGACCTGGGCTTACATTCTCTATACTTCAATTTCCTCACTAGTTACAGTGATTACTAAAGGTATTCATGCTTGCAATGTGCTTAGAATATTGCTTGGCAATTAACTAGTACTAAAGAAGTTGTTGATGATTTTATTGTTTTAAGTTTATTTTTTGCAGGGAGACAGAGAAACAGAGATGCAGAAAGAGAGAGAGAGAGAATCCCAAGCAGGATCCGCGGTATCAGTGCAGAGCCCAACACAGAATTTGATCTCAAGAACCATGAAATCCTGGCCTGAGCTGAAATCAAGAGTTGGACGCTTAACCAACTTAGCCACTCAGATGACCTATTATAATTATTATTATTACACTCTCTTCATAGGTTTTTGCCTAGGGATGGTTCTCCAGCACCATGAATTCTCTCTTCTATATTCTAAATATATTTTCCTGGGGTTCTGATTGAGTGCAAACATTTATACACAGCCACATCAAATCATAACACATCTTAGTGTCAGCCAACAAAACAGTTTCCTGAATTTCATGGAATTCATCACCATTCATCAGTATATAATTTTGGATCAAGGTACAGGCAGTTAGTGGATTAACCCTGCAGCCAACTTCGAACATGGAACAGAGAGTTTCTTATTGCTTAGAGTGGGAAACTATGCATGCTAATCATTGACATTGTAATCTAATCACCAAATGATAAAAACATCATGGGAGGAAGCAAAATCTAAGTGCTGGATCTAATTATGTTACTATTCAGTAGCTTGATGGAGAAGATGGCAAGTTGCTGCAGTCATTTATACAACCAAACATTCAATAGACCATTTTGGGCCCCAGTCCAAACTGTGACTGGAAAGCTAGTAGCTATGCATTTCAAATCAAGATGAGTTGTTAGAGAATTAACTAAGGGGCTCCGGGAATTCTAATTCTAATGATCTTCGGGTAACAGCAATCCGGAAGTGGAGGCTGTGAGGATAAAATAGTATTGTTTGTGAGAAAAAGGTCAGGTGTAGAGTCAGACAGGCATATTTTCAAATCTCGGCTCTGCCACTTGCTAAAGGACACAGGCTAGTGACCTAAATTTTCAGTTCCATCATCTATAAAGTGGAGATAATAAGACATCTATCTTTCAGGGATTGTATAAATACTAGAAATGACGACTACGTAATACCTGGTACACTGTTTGTATTCAAGAATTGGTGGGGCACCCGATGGCTCAGTCGGTTAACTATCCAACTCTTGATATCGGCTCAGGTCATGATGTCATGGTTCATGAGTTGAAGCCTTGCGCTGCGCCCTGTGCTGACAGTGAAGAGCCTGCTTGGGATTCTCTCTCTGTCCCCCTCTCTCTCTGCCCCTCCTCTGTTTGTTCTCTCTCAAAATAAATAAATAAATAAATAAATAAATAAATAAATAATAAATAAATATTTATATTTATATTTATAAATAAATACAAATAAACTTATTTATAAATATATATATTTATGTGTATATATATATACATAAATGTATTTATAAAAAAGTTGGTGTTGATCTTTATTGGTGATCATGAAATTGTAAAATACATTAAGGAAGAAATCAACGTTTAAGCATCAAACACAATTGCATTATTATAATATTCTCCAGAATTATACAAACAACATGAAGAGTATGCTAGATTATGCCTCACACACTGTAGGTACATAAAATTGGTTATGATCATGCTGATGATGATACAATTTATGAAAACAGACTGAAACAAATAATCCACGTACATGTGTCTCTCAAATAAGCATGACCGGTACAGAGTAATGTTTTAAAGAATTAAGACTGTGAAAATAAAATATAATAAAAAGGTTCAGCAAACTATAAAATAAAGTTTCAGTGGCCCATGACCTTACAACATGGATCCTTCCAATGAATAAGACAAAACATGTTCTATTATGAACATTTCTCTATTTTCTGCACTAGTAGAGGGAATGATCCAGAACAGCAGGTGATCTTCACTTCATTTCTACTTGGACTCTTTAATAAGTGCTTGTATATATTTTGTTTACATCATAGCATCCTTCTTGTGTTTTTGAAAGTTAATGAGATATTCTTTCTATGAATGACCCACTAATTGAGGAAGAGAAGCTGCTTGTGCTGGCACATACACTATTGAGGCCAACAGTGATACAAGCAGGCTGCTAAAAACAAAAATAAAAAATAAAAAAAAAACATTTAGCTTGAGAAATCTATAATGTATTGAATGCCAGTTACCAAAATGTTAAATATAAGACCTAAAGGCTTATCAGCTGTCAATGCAACAACTGTAAAGGCGATTTTAAAATTTGAAAAACAATTAAGTTACACACACATTTATTTATTTATGACCAGGTTTGTACAATTCTGAGACTATAAAACCAGACAGCTTATAAAGACATGGATTTCATTTTTTAAACATATCAGAATTTCTACCCTGATGTGTTTACTGTCAACCCAAAGTTGTCAGCATCAGAGATATACACTTATCCCAACAATGTTGTCACACTCCTCTTTAACAATTGCTTTTGTATGGATTTTGCCATATGAAAAAAGTAGCTGCATTACCTCATAACCACATTATATATGTTGTTAATAAAAAGTAAAGGAAATGACAAATGAAAGAAATCAGCATATTGTATAAACAATGATAGCTGCCTGTTCATAGTCATCGTACTGGAGTAGTTGCACACGTGCGTGTGCACACACACACACATGTGCACACACTCACAGAGCTGGGGGTGGAAAGGTGAAGGGGCAGTACATCAGAATGCTAAATTTACTTTGTAATGTTTATGAATTACTTGATAGAACACTGGTGCCCACCCCAAAGGCACCTTAAAATAAACTGGAAACTTCTAATACGCGGATTTCCAAGTTCCTCCCTAAATCCCCATAAACCTGAGTCTCAAAGCTGCAATCAGAGCACTGAAATTTTTATCTAACACCCAGATGCTTCCAAATTGGATGTAAGGGCCACCCATCATTTATTAAACACATTGTCATGTGGTGGTTCAGTTTATTAAAGGTGATGCTGACAGCAGCCTTAGAGTTAGATGTTACCATCCCCACTTTGCAGATGACAAGAGGAAACTTTTAGAGGTAGATGCAAAGCTAGTATTTGAGTCCAGATCTCTCAGATTCAAAAGGTGTGTTTTTTTTACAACACACCAGACTTAAACCAAAAAGCTTTCAGAGAGTTTTGTAACTGGGGCCAAAAAGTGGCCAGTGAAAGGAATCTCACAAAGAGCCAGAAGTTACATTTTGTCTGGTCAGCAGTAGTGTTGTTTTGAATGTTTTGAAAACTGCATGGGAACCAGCTGGATATCAGGGAATATCAAAAAGACCATACCTCCCGAAAAATAAGGAGGAGGCTTCTTATTATATATTATATGGATAGCCTTCTTTGAGGAGTATACTTGCAAAACTTGTTACCTTAAATGTTTAATGTTTTTCTTTATTATTATTATTATTATTTATGTGTTCAGGTGTGTATGTATATAAGCTTCTCCAGTTCACAATCATACCTCCCACAAGGATGGCCGCTTCATGTAGCCAGTACAATCTTCCAACTAAATGGCCTCCTTCCTTCTTATTTATCTTTTACCCTGGGATCCTAGATACAATAGGGTTCCTATTTAGACAAGGCTGCTACTCTGAGGTAGTCATGTTAGAGAACCCTCTCATACCACAGAGAGGCAATTTCAGCCTTGTTTGTGACCTCTGCTTTAAAACTTTCTTATTTGGGGGCACCTGAGTGGCTCAGTCAGTTAAGTGTCCAACTTCGGCTCAGGTCATGATCTCACAGTTCGTGGGTTTGAGCAGCACATCGGGCTCTGCACTGACAGCTCACAGCCTGGAGTCTGCTTCGGATTCTGTGTCTCCCTCTGTTTCTCTGCCCCTCCCCGGCTTGTGCCCTCTCTCTCTCAAAAATAAATAAACATTTAAAAAATAATACTTCCTTATTTTTTCAAATTTGACATTTAAATAAGAAATAATGTATTTGAGTAACACAAAGTGCTTTTTTTTTTCTGTCAATCGTTCCAATAATCAGACAGGGAAAAGGAATTTAGCACCACTTTCTACGGATGCGGTAACCAAAGCTGCGGCATGCAAAGTGTAATGTGAGCTCAAAAGTCAGAGTGGGAATTACATCCAGGTCTTCATCTGCCCATCCAAGGCCCTTTCAAGGTTCTCTGGTCTTGGGGACGCTGAGAACTCTCTTTCTGGAAAGCTGAAGTTGCTCCTGAAGGGCCTGGAACCAACACAGCCTCGACAGAAAAGCTGATCATTGACCACTTAAAAAATTTACCAGTTCAGCTCTTTCAGCTCTGAGAGTCAAGTCTAAAAAATTTAATGTACTAACTATATTGTGAATGGAAAAGGATAACTCATGGCAATTTTTCTAATTTGTTAGTGTATACAATTTACTTAGATATAAAGAAAGAGAGTCCTGACCTTTTTTTTTAAAAGAACTAATTAGGGGTCCCTGGGTGGCTCAGTCGGTTGAACGTCCGACTTCAGCTCGGGTCATGATCTCACAGTTGGCGAGTTAGAGCCCCACGTCGGGCTCTGTGCTGACAGTTCAAAGCCTGGAGCCTGCTTCTGATTCTGTGTCACCCTCTCTCTCTCTCTGTCCCTTCCCCGCTCATGTTCTGTCTCTCTCTGTATCAAAAATAAAGATAAACATTGAAAAAAATTAAAAACAAAAAAGAACTAATTATAGGGGCACCTGTGTGGCTCAGGGGGTTAAACATCTGACTTCAGTTCAGGTCATGAACTGGCAGCTTGTGAGTTCAAGTCCCGCGTCAGGCTCTGCACTGATAGCTCAGAGACTAGAGCCTGCTTCAGATTCTGTGCCTCCCTCTCTCTCTGCTCCTCCCCCACTCGTGCTCTGTCTCTGTGTCTCTCTCTCTTTCAAAAATAAATACACATTAAAAACAGTTATATATTATTTAAACCTAGTAACACCATGAACACTGTTTTTGCTTACTAAAATCATGTCTTCAGAGTAAGTTATTTTTGGAAATGACTACAGAAATAATCACATAAGCTTTATGAAGAAATTTGAGACAGGAGTTGAACATATGGCATGCACCAAAAAGATACGTTTAAGAATTCACCAAATATTTTTTAAAAAGCAAAATGTCAAAGTGGTACTTTGGGGAACATACTATGGTGAGACAACATTTTTGTAAAAGCAAACAAAAAACAAAGAAAAAGAAAAGTAACTTGATTTAGGTAAAACTGATGTTAATCAGGGATATGTAAACATACTTGCAGAACCTGCAGGCAGTAAGAACAGGCACATTTACAATGCAAGTTTGTAGGCATTCAACATAAACCAATGGAGTCAAAATGTGTCTCTCTGTAAACAAGAAAAAAAAATTTAAGACCTTATTCCATTGTTTACTTTAAGGCAATCATAGAATATTGTTTACAGATTTTAATCCATCAGTATTTTCCAGATATTTTCATCTGAAAAGAAAAAAATATTTTGTGCTTCCTCTTTCCTTATTAGTTCTTTTAGAGCTATAATTTTTAGAGCTATAATTCTGTCTGTCAATAAAATGCTTCTGGGGTGCCTGGGTGGCTCAGTTGGTTAAGCATCCAACTTCGGCTCAGGATATGATCTCCTGGTCTGTGGGTTCAAGTCCTGCATGGGGCTCTGTGCTGATAGCTGGGAGCCTGAGGCCTGGGGCCTATTTCCGAGTCTGTGTCCCTCTCTCTCTCTGCCTTTCCCCAACTCACACTCTCTCTCTCTCTCTCAAAAATAAACATTAAAAAAAATAGGCCACAGACTACTTTGAGCAGCATCATTTTTTACTATTGCCATCAACAATATGAAGGCAGAAAACCCTCATTAAACCCAAGAGTAAGTGAAAGAAAAGTATTTGAAAACTTCCATTAAAATTAGTTTAGAATAATCTGCTGAGAAAATCATTATTTTCTTCCTGTACTTTTCACAACTGTGCTGTGACTCACACAACTGACAAAAAACAAAAATGAAAACAAAAAACTGAACACCAAATGGTTCTAGTTCTTTCCTGCAAACTTAAGTCATCCTGGCAACTTTGGAGGACTCAAAAGGAGGCTACATATGTACAGCTTCTCTTCTCTAGAAAAGATTCACAGCACCAGGCACACTTCTTATGGCAGGTAAAAAGCCCAGTTCACCTGAGTGACAAATGATAAATGGCATAAGCATCCTTCTGATTTCCAGTGGTTTCTGTTTCAAAAGAATTAACATTTCTTTGTTATGTTGTCGGAAATAAATTAATTTACAACTGCAAAAAGTACTGATATCTACTCCTTTCCCATGTAATACTGTTTTTATTTTATATGTTTTGAGTAACTTCCACATGTGAGTGACGTATTACTAAAAAGTATTATTTGTGCTGGTAAGCAACCAGAATACTCAAAAATCAGTACACATATATGTGGTGGAACTATTAAGAAATCATTTTAACATTTTAAACTTTAAATTTTAAACGGTCTGGAAATTTTTTTAATTAGAAGTTCACAGTGTTATTGCCCATGCAAGAAAAATATTCTACGAAATGCAACTGCATAACCTATTTCCTAGTGGTTCCAAAGTAATCATGAAAGGTATGTAAAAATTCCTCATGAAAATACCTTAAATAGATTATACACTACTTACATGTGATTTGCTTTTTTTTATCCTAAGTCCAACACGTTTTTTTTTAATGTGAAATTTATTGTCAAATTGGTTTCCATACAACACCCAGTGCTCATCCCAACAGGTGCCCTCTTCAGTACCTATCACCCACCCTCCACCCCCTCCAACGCCCCCATCAACCCTCAGTTTGTTCTCAGTTTTTAAGAGTCACTTATGGTTTGGATGCCTCCCTCTCTAACTTTTTTTTTCCTTCCCCTCCCCCATGGTCTTCTGTTAAGTTTCTCAGGATCCACATAAGAGTCAAAACATATGGCATCTGTCTTTCTCTGCATGACTTATTTCACTTAGCATAACACTCTCCAGTTCCATCCACATTGCTACAAAAGGCCGTATTTCATTCTTTCTCATTGCCAAGTAGTATTCCATTGTGTATATAAACCACAATTTCTTTATCCATCCAACACAGTTTTTCTACCAAGGTTGGACAAGAAGACAAATTCCTTGAATAATGGATAACTGCTCAGCTTGTGTTTTCACTAAATATATAACCAAAAAATCTATGAATTAATGTAAGTTAAAAGTGCACATAATGCTACAACACTGTACTAAAACAAACACAGAAAGATGTAAGTATGGGAATAAACATTATTTGAAATAAAAATCAAAAGAAAATGCAAAGAGAATCAACTAAAATATTCACAGTGGGGTATAGCAAACTATACTGTGAAATTCTACACTGCCATTAAAATTATATTGCAAATGATAGTCGATGACAGTGTGTTTAAAGTTTATTGTTAAGTGAAAAGTTTTTACTATACATAATATTATGAGAAGTATATTATTAAGTGAAAAGTTTTTACTATACATATTATGTAGTATACACATAAACATTTATATGTATTATGTATAATTTATACAAGTATACAATTACTAATGTTTACTAGAAATTATATCATTACTTATTTAAACAAAACTGAAAAAATATATACCCTACAGTATGAATAAGAAGGAAGATGTAATTTTGAATCTTCTCACTAGTGTCTGATTAAAATTTCAACTATCGCAACAACAATGCTTCCTTTTAAGACTTTTTGGGCATTTTTCATTTTGATTTCATTTTTTAGAAAATATACATTTTGAGAATATATGTATCAATTTAGCTATTTGGAAGAAATCATCTAATGAAGTGTAAAATTAAAAATTTAGATTTTCAGAATGAATAATATTCTGTACCAATTAAAGGAAATCATAAGGCCAAACCATTTATTTTCACTTGTAACAAAATCTAAACCTATCTTCTTTCCTAGGTATACTGTAAACCTAATCAGAGATTATGGGATTTCAATATAGATATGATTAAGCTGCTTCTCCTTTACCACAGAAAGATCAAAAACAACTAAGGATTAATCTCTAACTGAAGATCAGACAGACCAATATAATGCTCACTAGATAAGTAAAAATACCAAATTCACAATAATATTTTGCCATGAAGGAAAAAGGGATGACTGGCTCGTTACTAATTTGAAATAAATTTGTTTTGCAATTACACATCTGAATCAAAACCATGGCGCATTCAGTCAAAACCTCAGAACCCAAAAATCTGGAATTAGCATGCTTTGAGTGTTTCCAACTCCCTTCAGGGGTATCAAAAACAAGAAATCTATCTTATAGTAAAATTTATTTAAATTAATAATGTCACGCATGCCTCTTTTAGGGACAAAGCAACATGGCATCAAAAAGAATGGGCAAAAAAGAATGAGAGCTACTCCTCTAATTTGATTCTATATGGCAAATAGATACCTAATGCCATTTCTTGAGAAATGAATTCCCTCCCCTACCCACTCACACACATTCATGTGATCATATCCCTCTCAATCACCCAAGAACACACCTTGGAAGACCTGTAAAGGGTATACTGACCTAGGCTTACCTCTGAAACAACCAAAAAATGAGAGATGATGGATCAACACTCAATGTTCATATTTCCCCATCAAATTCCTGATGACTCACAAGTTTTAGCCAAAGATACTAACTCACTTTAATCTTGGAGGTTACACAAATTATTTAATATTCTATAAACTTGTGGTGTTCTTTTCAAATAATGTGTCATTCTATATATAGTCATCTAAAACTGGTTTGACTTTATTCACTAAATTATGAGTCATACTTTGTGAGTGGAATTACATACAGAAATTAATCTTCTGATTTCATACAAAATCAGAAACCATTTTAACCCTGAACTTTATTTTTACCTCTTAGGGAATTTATCACTGTCTGCCTCTTCCCCATTGAAATTTCCATTCTCATACATCATAGAGTATCTCATGACACACAGAATGGTGAAAAAGCAAATTGTCAGGAAATATATTTACTGGACAAATATTATTATTCCTTAGCCAACTGACCATACTTTGAGATCGCTTTTTAGCAGGAATGAACTTCAAAAGATTTCAATTTAGATTCTTAATAAAAAGTGAAGGCTAAAATTGAGACAATCAGAGAGTATTTCAAAGTATATCTTGGCTAATCTCTGGTAAATGCAAAACATCAAAAAATTATAAAACATGACATCGTCCTGAGACTTCTGAACCCTCCAGATACTAGATAGCTACGAGCACACGTAGCTATTGAGCACTTTAACCTTGGCTAGTTCTGTGCTCTAAATGTAAAATGCACATTGGATTTCAAAGACTTAACACCAAAAAAAGTAGAAAATTTAAAAAAATACTTTTATACTGATTACATGTTGAAATGATCATTTTTTATAAAATTACATAAAATATAAAGTTACATAAACATATTATGAAAATTAATTTCACCTGTTTCTTTCTACTTCTGAATGGGTCTTCTAAAAAATTTAAAGTTATGCAAGGTGGCTGGCTTTCAGCGGGCAGTACTGATCTAGGGACTGTCTCCCCATACTGTTGCTGGCCTCCTCCTCTATTGCCCTCTTCCCCCTTCGACACCTTCTTTTTTCTGTTATTTTTTTTTTCTACAGTTGCGACAATGTCAGGAGGGAGGTCTGGAATAAGGAAGGAAGATCTAGCAATTCTGAAATAAAAACTACAACCATGATGGAATATGCTAAGAAATTAAATAAAACAGAAATTATGTTCATACGACTGGTTGACTAATCTAAATTATTAATAAAACGACAGCTAACTCTTGAACAACATAGGGGTTAGGGGCACAGACTCCTGTGCAGCTGAACATCTGTGTATGACTTCTGACTCTCCAAAAACTTAACAACAACAACAACAACAACAACAAATCCGCATAAAAGTGGACCTGCACAGTTCAAACCTGTGTTTTTAAGGGTCAACTGTATACTGCTGTCCACCTAAAACATCTAAATGCATTGATATTTCTGAACTCATTTTATATGTTTTATAGCATTTAAGAGTTTCTAAGAAGGTATTTTTATTTGAAATTTTGAGTAATCTCAATATAGTTCAAAATAAAATTCATTTTCCCAAACAATGAACTCTACTTTAGTGAACAAAACATTTATGAATACAAAGTCATACACTCCTATCAACTGCACCTCTTTATAGCTGACCTCTTTTTTCTTCAAAAGTCTATCATTCCTTTTCATCTCCCAATTTCCTTTCCAGATGGCCGTCTCTAAATCTTTTTGTTATACTGTTCTTTTCCTTGGTCCTTTTACTTTTCCCGCTATACATTTCCCCTGTATGAGCTCAGGCTCACGTATTCCTAACTACAGACACAGTATCAAGAGAGTAATGTCATATTTCCCAATGGGAGGGCCTTGCAAAGTCACTGCAAGTAAGAAGAGAGAGGCACTGCTTTCCAAGTTTTTCAGGTGCCTTAATAATTGAAGTAACTAGGGGAGCCTGGGTGGTTCAGTCCGTTAAGCGTCTAACTCTTGACTTTGGCTCAGGTCATGATCTCACAGTTCATGGATTCAAGTCCCACTTTGGACTCAGTGCAGAGCCTGCTTGGGATTCTCTCTCTCTCTTTCTCTGCCCCTCCCCTGCTCTCTCTCTCTCTCTCTCTCTCTCTCTCAAAATAAATAAATCTCAGTAACTATAAGTAATCATCTGTAATTTTCTTAATTCTGATGACTTCATCACTGTCACTTTTCACTTGCACCGTTTCCTTCAAGTAGATTTGTCAGTTCATGAGGATACGTTCAGTGTCTTTTGTTCTTAGGCTTTTTTTTTAAATCTCCTAAACCTCACTTAGATGCCACAGATTCTCAATAAATAGTGGTAGAATGAATGAACAAATGTTTAAAATCTCACAATTGCCTAGCTCCGAATGAAAGCATTGTGTTTTTTTTAAGCTTCCATATACAGGGAGCTGAGGTGAGTGTGTATTTTGTTAGACAAATGTCACTGACCTGATGATATACAAATCAAGTATCTCTTTTTCTCCATTTTTAAAACAAGGCATGGAGGTGTAAGTGTGGAACAAAAAGGCTTGTGCTCAGATCTTCCGTCAGACATTTGACAGCAATTTTGACACGTCATCTGTCTGATCTTCTATTTCTTCCCAAATATTACTATCTGGGATAATAATGTATTCTTCCAGGGTGTAACAAAGATGAGGTACAATAGGACTAAGCACTTAGCAGTGAGTGTGAACCCACAAGGAATGATCTATAAATGGAATGAGGTTGTAGCTGCTGCAGCCACGTAACTAGCAGTAACAACAGCTATTGTCTATCTACATAACTGGATTTCTGACTTAAAGAAAAAGCTTCAACTAGAAAACAAAATATATTAACAAACACGCTGTACCTTCTTTTAAATCTGAATCATTTACTGTTATGTTTAGAAAGTATTTCATTGTAGCATCCTATATTCATTTCCCTGGTTCTGATCAGTAACTTCCTTACAAAATTGAACTTTGGGTTGCAATAACCATTGTAGGGTTTATTTCTGTGTTACCTGAATATTCCAATCAAATATAATCAAGATAAATGCAAACATTGCTTACCTACAGCTCTTTTCTTAAAGTTCCAAAAGAGAGGACTAAAATCCTACACAAATGAAAAAAATCCTTGAAGGCATCAATTGTCTATAAACCTCTAGAAATGTCTCTGATACTTTTTATCACGTTTTAAAGTTTTCCTTTCCACCTTTTTCCCTGTCCGCAATTATGGTTTTAAAAAAAAACCTTCTCTAGGGGCGCCTGGGTGGCTCAGTCTGTTAAGCATCTGACTTTGGCTCAGATCATGATCTCCCCATTAGGGAGTTCAAGCTCCGTGTTGGGCTCTGTGCTGACAGCTCAGAGCCTGGAGCCTGCTTCAGATTCTGTACCTCCCTCTCTCTCTGCCCCTCCCCTGCTTGCACTTTGTCTGTGTCTCTCAAAAAAATAAACATCAAAAAAAATTTTTTTAATCTTTCTCTAAATTACATTTTAACACTCAGCCTCTCCTCACAACACTTTAACTTCTCAGTATCAGCAGCATCTGCCTTAGTTAGCCACATGCCTTCCCAAACTCTAAAATGTGTTCATCATTGGACTCTGCTCCACTTTCAAAATCTGGAAGAATATTCTCCTCTGACTAAAGACATCCATCCTTACAAATTTCTCATTCCATTAAAAATAGTAAACTTGCTATTAGTTTTCATTCTGACCTCAGGCTCTCAATTCTTACCTGTTCTTAGTTTATTCATCTCCTGGAGCTGCCCTTGCCCCCCTACCCAGCCCAGATTTATGGCCCTTCTGTTCTACAACATACTATCTCTAGAAAGCCCAGCTCTGTGTTTTGCATCATGCGTGCCTTGCTAATCTTCTAACCAAGCAAACCTCAGTTGTTTGCTAGACCCATTCAGACTACAGACTAAGTACTGCTCAAGAAAGCGAGGCAATTGTGTTGACTAAAATGTGCGGAATTGTTAATTTTGCCAACTTCCTCCTTATGGGTCTAGATTCTTTTTACAGACCTCTTGCATATTCTCTGCTACATTCCTCAAGCTCCTATCCCCATATCCGTTCATCTGAACCTATGACCTCGCACTTACCTGAGAAGACTACAGTCACCATTACATGCCAAACTCCTGGCAAACAGGCTCCTTATTAGTCTTATTACTACTGAATCCCCATCCTGTGTACAGGGCTACACAAATAAGGAATTCCTTACTTAACTAATAACCTGACTCAATTTCTTTCCTTTTCTAAGATGTGAACATCTTCTTATGCTAGTACTGATCACAATGACCTCCTTAGAACAGTCTGAAACTTGCTCCTGAAAATTACCATCCCACTTCCTTATACTTCCATCCCTTCTTGCCAGGGGATTCCAACCCAAAAAAAGTAAATATGCAAATTTTCTTTTATTCTGGCTTAACAATATACTCTTCATTCAATAATATTACTCCCTTGAGTACTATTTAGTCCCACAATTAGCCTTAAACTTCATTTACTTCTTGGTTTTGTGTCTTCAAGACCCTATATGACCTCAAACATGGGCAACTGGCCTTCTTTCTGCTTCTATTTAACTGTAATATACGTATTTTTTGTCAATGACAACTAATAGACTTTTCAACATTTTAAGTGAAAGAAAAATCAAACAGATAATTTGAACGAATACTATGAAATCTGCATAATCACTCCATGCATTCAAACATTTCAAAAATGATAGGGCACCTGGGTGGCTCTTTGTTGGTTAAGCTTCTGACTCCTGATTTTGGCTCAGGTTATGAGTTCACAGTTGGTGAGATCCATCCTGGCAGCGCAAATATTGCTTGGGATTCTCTCTCCCTCTCTCTCTGCCCCTCCCCTGCTCGTGCACACAGTCTCTCTTTCTCTCTCTCTCTTTCAAAAATAAACTTAAAAAAAATTAACAAATGATTTGTTACACATGCACACCACACATTTCATGATGATGCATGAACGTATGGCACTCATCACTAAATAATGCGGCATGCGTCTCATAATGTCATTTATCTAGCTTATATATAATTTTTCCCAATTCTACCAAGATTTGAGCCTGTTTGTTGTTGTTGCTGTTTTAACTAGGATCAAATACAGCTTTATGCACTGCATCTGTTTATCTTTCACTCTCTTCTAATCTAGAAAACTCCCCCTACCATAGTGTGACTTTGGAAGAAACTAGGCCACATATCTAGTATGGTTTTTTGGGTTTTTTTGTGTGTTTCTTTTAAGTAGGCTTCATGCCCAGTGTAGAACCCAACTCGGGATCCAGCTCAAGACCTGAGCTGAAATCAAGAGTCAGTCACTTAACCAACTGAACCACCCAGACGCCCCTGGAATGTCTGATGCAGAATGTCTGATGCAGAATACTAAACCTAGGAAATTTGTCTGATTATCTCTTCATGGTTTAGTTTAACCTGCTCCTCTTTCCCTGTATTTTTCTGTAAACTGAAAGTTAAGTTTAAACAGGTTTATTAGATTCAGCTTAAACAGTCTAGCAATAATATTTCAAAAATGGGGCCAGAAAGAGACTTAATATCGCATCCATCAGAAGGCTTATGGTATCAGGCTGTCTATTAATGAAGCTAGGTTTGATCACTTATTTAAAAAGACAACGGCTAGATGCAATTAAGAAGTGATACTTGAGCACCATGAGAATATGTTTGCCCAACATACATTTACCTAATGATTTTAGCACCTGTTGATGATTCCTGACTCATTTATTTCAATGGGAGTTATACATAGTAATTTTCTATTTCTAGCATTTCTTACATGAATCAACTCACATTATTTTGTACAGAACTGGTCCCTCATCAACTAAAGAAGAGTTCCTCCTTAGAAAAACAGGCTAACCATTTCTTTCCATTTGATTATTGTCAGCATTGTTTCTTTTTTTTTTTTTTTTCAAGAGTTTCACTATGGACTTACAGATTTTACTTCACTGAATGTTTTTTTAATGTTTATTTGAGAGAGACATAGTGAGAGAGCACATGTGTGTATAAGCAGGGGAGGGGCAAAGAGAGAGAAAGAGAGAGAGAGAGAAAGAATCCTGAGCAGGGTCTGTGCCATCATTGCAGAGCCCAATGCAGGGCTTGATCTCACGAACCATGAGATCATGACCTGAGCCAAAATCAAGAGTTAGATGCTTAACCAACTAAGTCACCCAGGTGCCGCTCATTCAATGTTGTACAATCCATTACAGTCACTCTTACTGGAGTAGACCACTGAGAAGACAAGACAGTTGGTTAACCCTCAAGCTGGACCCATGCAGTCAGAGGCTCCTTACCTCCTCCCGTCCTTGAGATGTACATTCCACACACTGTTCCTACACTAGGAGTCATTTCAAGTATACAGTCTTAAGAGGATAATGTGTTGTTGAGCCCATCTGGACTGGATCTACTAAGACCTATATATAAACTTTTAAGATTCTGGTGGATAGATACAGAAATCGACTTGTCTTGCGGCCACCCAATGTAAGTTCTCTTCTTATTAAAACTGTCACAATCGAGACAAATGTGCCTCTTGCTTCAGTTTCTCCTTACCCTCTGAGTAAAGGGGCCAGTTTCAAATTTCACCCAGAGGAAAAAAAAAAAAAAAACCTGAGGTTGCAAACCAACAACACCTGATGTTCAATTTTTTTTTATTTTTTTTAACGTTTATTTATTTTTGAGACAGAGAGAGACAGAGCATGAACAGGGGAGGGGCAGAGAGAGAGGGAGACACAGAATCTGAAACAGGCTCCAGGCTCTGAGCTGCCAGCACAGAGCCCGACGCGGTGCTCGAACTCACGGACCGTGAGATATGACCTGAGCCAAAGTCGGACGCTTAACCGACCAAGCCACCCAGGCGCCCCACCTGATGTTCAAATTAATTGAAATTCGGCAACTGGAAAGCCCTTCAATCAGGCTCTCATCTATAGTTACAGTTTATAAATAAAGATGATACAATCTTACTCATCTTTGGACATTTCCTTACTTTCTGGCACAATGAGATATCCCAGGATCATCTTGTACTTTTTCTGCCCAGACCTAGAAGCAGCCAATTCTCTAAAAAGCTCTGGTCCCCTTGAGTAGGAAATGGGATTTAGAAACCATAATTTGTGCACTAAGTGTGCTCATTGCTGCTGGAGAGACATTGTTTAGAAGCCTCTTCAGGAGACAGAGCTAATGAATATATTTATTTTTAAAAGCTTTACAGTATAATTTAACATATGATAGGTTAGTCCCCTCTTCGCTCTCATTTTTGGTATTTATCCTGGATATCCTTGCATTTTTATTTTTCTATATTTAATTCAAAATCAATGTATCTACTTCTAGGAACTTTTTACTGGTCTTTCTATTGAGTTTGTGTCTCACACACACACACACACACACTCACAAACACCCACACAAACACAAGTCACATACAATCTTGGGAACTGATCTCTTCATGATGCTGTCACATCATATCCAGGATATTATATTTGTTCAAGTTCATTTATTTCTTTTTTTAAAATTAATGGATTTTAACCACAGATTCAAGGACCTTCTCCTCAAGCCTCACCCTCCTTTAAGTCTATTCAGCATTAGCCCTACTGAACAACACTTCTCCTTTACAGACACACACACACACACACACACACACACACACGTAAGCTTCAGTGGGTATTCTCCTCTTCCTCTTTTTTTTTAAATTTTAACCAGACCCTTTAGCATACACTCAGAAAAACTGCAGGTGCTTCCCAAATTTTTGCCTTTGGAGAAGTTATTCCCTTCTAAAGTTTTAGTGTAGATAATTTTTTTACTATCTATTTCTAGCTTTCAGTGTGTTTTCTAACTTTAGAGCTGAATTTCATTGCACATTGGTCATTTTATCCAAGAGTTAATATTGGAACTTCAAATCAGTGATATGTCCAAAGCTGAACCATTCTCCACCAAGTCAGGTTCTCCTCTAGGTATTTTTATTTTCTGGTTTTGTTTTATACCACTAGTTTTCAAGTTATCCAGATTCCAAAACACAAAGGTAGGTTTTGAGAATCCTTCTGGCCTTGGCCTTCAAATCCACTATTTTTATGGACTTGCAGATTTACCATTATCTTTGCAATCCATTTTCTCACATTCATTCACACTGCCTTCACTGTGGTTTATGTTTTCCATTCTTTATTGAAAAATATTCACTTTTTTAAGTTCCAAGGAAAGTATTTAATAATGGAATATCTTTCACACATCTGAAGAGGCAATTAAAAACAGTATCCTAAAATAACATCTGGCAGTTATATGTGTTTTATGTTATTAACAAATAGATTAAATGAGCTTGAAAAAAATGTCACATCCAAATATGTGTAACAGTGAAATTCTGAGGTGAAGATGATGTTGATAGTGAAATGTTGGTAGACAGAAGAGACACCTGTATTTATAGATTTGCTGTGTTATGGAAATCAGTAGTTCTGTTTTACTTGTGCAAAAGACTAATTTTCCACTTCACACTGCAAAACCCTTGAGTAGAAATTACATTTTCAATTTAGTAAGTCAGTATTTGTTGAGTTTTTTCCCCAGGTCCTCTGCAAAGCCCCACAGACATAGAACCATCTAATTCTGTCCTGATCACAGAACCACAAGTTTCCATGATTGGGTTCTCTTCAGAAAATCCTAGAGTTGTGGAAAGATTTGTGATGCTATGGTTACTTAAAGGTCCTTTCGGGACCAGTAAATATCTCTGTGTAAATGGTGCCATTTTCTATTATTTCTGGCCACAGCACTCACTACTGAAAGTGACTACAGTAACTTTAAAATATGTACCAAGAATAGAGACCAGTTGTTTCAGATTAGCTAAAACAAAACAAACTCCTCTCTGAAAATGGAACATCCCTATACAGAAGGAGGGACATAATGGTGTCAATTCAGACATTCCTCTCACTTGTGCCTTTACTCCCTGTGAGGCTTTAAGGAAGTTACATGTAAGTCTCGGTTTCCTCAATATAAAATAATGATATTACTTACGGCAGAACAAATGAACTGCATTCATTTGACACATCAATAAATGTTAGTCTTAACTCTTGTCGCCATCTCATCTTGATTAATGAAAACGTTGACTCTCCCTACTCCAATATGCTACCAACTTCCCAACTGACTCAAAAATATGTGGTTCCTTTTATAATTTAGCATCTGACTATCAAAATGTGTATCTATACACATGGATTCTGTATGAATGCAATTAATGTCCACAATTAAAGTTTAAACAAAATATTCAGCTATATTATTCAGAGCAAAATGTATAGAAAGATAAATTTGTAAGTTAGCTGTAACTTTACATATTTATGCAAATAAAGTTTCTAATTTTCCCTTATTATGAGGCTGCTTAGTGATGCATTCCACTGCATCTTTCAGAAAATCAGGACAGGGTTCCCATGTTCTCCACCATAATTCTCTCCATTTAGATTTATATATGGCCCAAGAAATAAATCTTACAGCCATGACCCCAGCAAGGACAGTCCAGAACACATTTATCCTAAACACTAACTAAAGTTCTCCCATTGCCTTCTCTGCAACTTGGAATGGAGAAAATGAAATCAGCACCTCTATATACTCCAGATTTCAGCCCCAGAAAACAGCAAGATAATGCAAAACAAACAAAAAGCTTTAAATTTACAAGAGAATTACAAAAACACAAAATCAATTAACCATAATGTAAGTTTGCTATTTAACAGAAGTCTAACAAAACAAATGAACAGCAACAACAAAAAAATGCCCCAATATTTTCTTAAAAATCTAAAAGCTATGAGAATAACCAAAAGTAGTAGAGGTTGTCAATGGCTGGATATATCTCTTCTACAGACCAAAATTAAATAATAAAAATAAAAATGATAAATATTATATTTCTATAAAACTTGCTAAATGTGGACTAGTTGTGTGTGCATACAGAAATCACTTATTAACTAAATTTTATTTAATAATTATCCTCAAAATCAAAGTGTAGTGAAAGTAATTGTCATTATCGTCATTAATGTGAAAGTTTATGTTGCCACAGCCAATTACTATGGAGGACTTTATTATATTTTAAAACATCACACAGAATTATGAAAATGGGATTTAAAAAAATAAGTTTATTTTATTTATTTGAGAGAGAGAGAGAGAGCACACACACATGGGAGGGGCAGAGAGAGGGAAAGGGAGAGAGAGAGAATCCCAAGCAAGCTCTACACTGTCAGTACAGACCGGAGGCAGGGCTCAAACCCATGAACCATGAGATCATGACCTGACCTGAAATCAAGAGTCAGACGCTTAGCTGACTGAGCCACCCAAGCATCCCAAAAATGGGATTTTAAAGGCACATTTGCAGGTCACTAGAAGTAGCAAATAATAATTATATGAAAGAATAAGAAAACAATAACAATAACTTCAGAGCAGTGAGGAATTTTTTAAATTAGTTTTTAATTACATTCCAGAGCTCCATAAACAAGTTTCAGGAATAAAATTCATCACGATTGCAGTTTTTATGCACAAAATGGAATTCTCTTAATGGCAATGTGATAAAAGAAGTGAAGAAAAAACTGGATTTTTTTTTTAAATTTTTTTTTAACGTTTTATTATTTATTTTTGAGACAGAGAGAGACAGAGCATGAATGGGGGAGGGGCAGAGAGAGAGGGAGACACAGAATCGGAAGCAGGCTCCAGGCTCTGAGCCATCAGCCCAGAGCCCAACTCGGGGCTCGAACTCACAGACCGTGAGATCGTGACCTGAGCCGAAGTCGGACGCTTAACCGACTGAGCCACCCAGGCGCCCCGAAAAAACTGGATTTTAAAATCACAGCTTATCATTTAAAAACAAGAGTTTTCAAAAGTCAGACAGAATATATAAATTAAATTGAAATAACATGCTTTCTTCAATTTCCTTCTCATCATGCAAACAATTCTAAATATCTGCTTCTCTTCTACTTCCAGTGTAGAGTTTTATGTGATTCGCTGCACTGTATAATTGCTTACAATACCAGCAAACAGTAAAGAAGTCCAGACCATACTCTTACTCAAGAGGAATGCTTTCAAGAATGTAACAAACATTGGAGCTTTTTCACACACTTCATACCATATAAGCTCAATTAAAAAATGACTACTGTACCTAAGAAACAGTTATTCACATAGCACATGATTCTTTTAACTAAGAAAATACAATATTTTTGGCATATGTATGTGCATTACTTTTCTAGTTCATTATTTTTTAGTCTAAAGGCATCATTTGCTTGCATAAATACAGTAGCTCTTCTAACTAACAGCCTTTCATAATAATTAGAGAAAATGAACTGGCTATCTTCTTTTTAAAGGCAGTATAACTTTTGTGGTTAAGAATATAAAGAGTGCCTTTATAAATATGTTTGAAACTTTCCCCCCATCTACATAACATCACTAAGGTGTGGCTGCTTCATGAATACTAAAAAAAAAAAAAAAAAAAAATCAGTGTGCTCCTTGCTTGCCTTTAATCATGTAAGGATAAGTATAAAAGGAAAAAAATAAATGTTTATTTTTAATTATGAAAACTCTATTCAAAAATTTTTGGACAAACCACACACTCAAGACAACACTCCAAAGGGGGGTTTCTTTACAATGTTCAAGACTGGAACAGAAACTGTAAAATTAATTCAACAATCCAGGATTTTTCAAGAATGTCCAAATTCTGGCATCCCACAGAAAAGTTCTAGGAAATGTAACAGGCTATTTTACCTTTGTGATGATTTCTTTGCCAAGATACAAAGAATAAAATACTCGAGGTCAGCTAATGGTCCAATAACCAATTTAATTTATGTGTCTTCCTACCCTCACCCTTCATCTTTACTTCCCAAGCCCTTTCTCCTTGCAAAATTTTTTTTTTCCTCTCAGAAAGCAGTGGAAAATAATCTGGATGATTAAATTGATCAGAATCCGGGTGGATTGCTTACTAAATGGAAGAACAATATTATTTTTCCATGAGAAGCCAGTAGGCGGTGCTAACTCTAGGATACTACATTCAAAGATTTTAAACCAAAACACGCATAGAATAGGTGATCAGTTTAAAGAGTTGTACACTTCCCAGTATGATTCATGAAAGAAGAAATTTCAAAAATTTTCATGTCATAGAATTTAACATAAATATGAAATTTAATGAACTATGATTATTAAATAAATGAAAACTTAACATGATTTAAAGGTTCTTAATATGCTCCTTAGTTACAGAATGCAAAGCACAACTACGTATTTGTTCCACATTAAAATCCTGTGGCCATCTTCTTCTGCCCCATTATAGTGTCAATCTCATTTGTAAACATCCTACATACAGTACAGTACAAGCTCTGCCCCCATCTTTTGACCCAATAGCCCCCATCTTAGGGCAGCAATGAAAATTCTGGTTTGATTATTCAAGTTTTTTTCTTTTTCACTCACCGTTTCTCTCATTCAAAATAACTTAATGATTTACAGTACATACAACCTAAGAAATATTGTACACGTGCATTAGCTTGCATTTTTAAATAAACGAGCACTTCTATTTATATACATTATAACAGCGATAAAATAACACAGAATGTTGAAGTGGCTTTTTAAATGTTTTGTTTGCTATTTAAACCATATGGAAGACTACATTTTAGTAATGTGCTCGCCACACACACACACACACACACACACACACACACACACACGCCAAAATGTAAAGCTTAGTAACATAATATTTGTGTCACATCTTAGAACTATACCCTTCATGATATCAAGTCTGATAGTCCACAGACAAGATATGAGCTATCTTGTTTATATAAATGCAACAGGACTTTCTTCACAGAAAAAGCTACCCTGAGTATAAAAATAACTCACACTGCAACTTCCAAAGACCAGTAAGAGAGCACTGTGAATTTTTTTAAAAAAGCTTTCTAGACATTGCAATAAATGTTATTCTTCTACAGATAAATGATCATTTGTACTCATAACTTTTTCACCACAGAGAGTAAATAAATATAATCATAAAACTTTCATTCCACCAACTGAGATTACAGACTTCAAAATATTTGCTTTAAAAGCCACAAAAGTGTATGTAATTAACCCATTTTTATGGGCCCTTTTGTATTGTGGAATTAGTTTTGTCTATAGATAACCTAGAAGAAAACTTAGTCATAGAAGTAAAAAGTTATTTCATTTACTTTAGATTTACTTTAACAGAATGCAAATTATATACACATAACAAATTTAAGGCTGAATTTTTTCATTTAAGGGGGGAAAAAGAACATCAAAGCTTAAAAGTCAAATCATTTAAATAATAGTTACCCTCCAGATTTTAAGATTTAAAGTATGACAAGAAATTTGTGTGGACAGCAAGTTTTCCAGCAGATTCTGTCACTGTGCTTAAGTGCAGAAAAGGTTTTTTATTACCAACTGGTACATCTCCAAAAAGCTGTGCTAGATGATACTAGAAATAAGTAACAGAACAATCATAAAATATCTTAAACTCCACAGAATACCTTCAACACTGAGTACTGTAATGCTACCAATACACCGAAATCACACCATCACCAACCCCTACCCTTTGCCCTGTGCCCAGTTCTCAGGGCAAAACCTTTGGAACCACTATCAGGTGGTTCTGTCCCTTTAAAACTTAAGTAAAAGGCTATTTTGTACCTTAGGGGTGTAGTCTAATTATTCAAACTAACAGTCCCGTCCTCAACATTAAACCCAACTGACCATCACTGAAAGTAACTATTTCCCCATCCCCTGGAAGACGCCAGAGAGCACTTAAAACCAAAGCAACACAACCAGATAAGAAAAGATCCAAAGACAACACCACTAAGAAAGCAAAACCCTTCGGAACAGACAAAACGGGCTGGGAAAGACCTACTGCGTTGTTTACTCAAGCCAAAGAGGAGGAGTAGGAGTTGAGCTTGCTGGGGCTGGGGCCATCCTCAGGGATCTGGAAATGTCTCGAGCTCCCGGCCCGCGTGGCCAGGAGCCAGCCCCCTTCGGAAGATGCTGCCCCTGCCACTTCTCCCCACGTCTCCCGCGCGCTCCGAGGGGCCGCCCCAGCCGGCCCGCGCCGCGTCCTCGGCCCTCGCCCCTCCTGCTCTGCAAGTGGCCCTCGGAGAACTTACAGGGCCCGCGTCCCCAGCCGGCGCCGGCGGCGGCGCAGACACCGCCCGCGGCGGAGATGACCTGGGCGCAGCCGGGGGAGGGACTGTATTTTGCGCACATCCAAAAACGATCCCGAGGCAGGGAACGGACTTTGGCTTTCCCTAGCTCCCGGCACGGCTTTCCCCACCGCGGGCTCGGACACTGCCCAAGACGCGCGCGCGCGCGTACACACACATACACACGCGCGCACACACACACACACACACACACACACACACACACACAGAGCTTCCTTTGCCAGGACCAGTGTTGCCATTGCAAACCCGGGAAACGCCTCCAAGGGGACCAAGTACCTGCTCTCTGCGAGCTGCTCAGCTGTTCACTTCATCCTCCGTTGACAAGGAAACCAAACCGCACTTCATTTTTTTTTTTTTTCCAGAAAAACCTTCCACTGCCATCATTTGAAAATTGATTTACGGGGAGGGAAGGGGAAGGAAGAAGGGATAATATATAGATATCAGGATATCTATCATAAAATTATCTCGGTTTTTAAAAAATTCAAATGTGCAAAAGTCATAGTTAATATAAAGGAGGAAAAAAGTATTTTGCTTAAAAATTATCCCAGTAACCAGCTGCAAGAAAAGTTTCATGTTATCAATGGGTGTCAAAAACAGGAGGGAAAAAACGAATTTGTTCTCACCGGCTTCCAAAAACGGCACAAAAAATAGAAAATTAATGCCTTTGCTCAGTGGTTTGTACCAGTATTGCAAAGCCACAAACTTGTAAACACTGCCGTAAAATCCCACCTATACAAAAATCTTATCAGAAAAAGAGTATGCAAAAAAAAGAGTTAGAAACATGCTTTTTATTTTTACAAAGGAAAAAAAAATAGGCACCATACTTCACATCGTTTTTTCCATAAAACCAGTTGCATATTTTGCTGGACTTGGGAGTCGCTCCCGGCGGGCACGGTCGCCACGGACTCCCAGACACAGCGCCTTGTCTACAGAACCATCGCATGCTAGAAAAACTTGGATTCAGGAAAAGGCTCAAAACCATGCTCCTCCAGCTTTCCCAAATATAAACAATAATCAAAGAAGTGGAAAAAAAAGAAGAAGAAGAAAAACAAAAACAAAAAAACAAAAAACAAAAAAAAAGGACAAAAAAAAAAGAATAGGACAAGAATGCCACTGAGAAGGTACTCACCGAGCGGGAGTAAAATGTTGGAATAAAAATGAGATTTAGTATAAAATACAGTATGGCGGTGGAAGAAGGAATGAAGCGCGTTTTTTTCTCTCAGTCTCTGCCTCAGGCACTGACACGTGACTCGGAGCAGGGCTGACTTGCAGGCAGCCGGGAAGGACCGAGGCTGCGAGGGGGGAAGCCCCACGGAGCCCAACTCCGGCGGCGAGGCGGCGGCGGCGGCGACTGGGAGCCCGGCGCCTGAGAGCGGCAGCACCAGTGGCGGCGGCAGCGGCAGCTCCCGGCGAGGCTGCCTCCGCTGTGAGCCCAGACGAGCAGGTGCCCCTCACGCTGAGGCTGAGCACACGCACACGCACACGCAAGACAGGCAGGGCGCCGGGGAGAGGGGGAGCGGAGCGGGGTTGGGCCGGAGGCGCGCAGCTGCCGCCGCCTGTGCCGCCGCTGCCGCTATTACTGCTGCTGTTGCTGCTGCTGCTGCCGCTGCTGCCGCTGCTGCTACCGCTGCCCCCCGCCGCCGCCGCCTCCTTCGATGGGGGGCGCGTGTTCTGGGGCAGCCCTGGGCGTGCTGATACAACGCCCAAGAGGAGGTGAACAACTTGCTGCTCACCTCAAAGTTGTTGCTTGCCACTTCCTTATGCATTCATCTATTTTTTTTTTTATTTGAAGGTAGTTACCTGGAAAGAGATCCCACCCCTTTCTCTCCCGAAGTTTCACTATTAAAACCCTATGTAACTCATTCATTATTTTTTTCCTCCCTGAGTGCCCATTTCTCATCCCTCCTAAGCTGCCTTTGCCTCTGCTGTTCCTTTCCCCTGGATCTGCACTTCCCCCTCGCGGTTCTCAGGGAACCTGGCGCGGCGCGATACTGGGGGCGTTGTCACGGGCAAAGCCACCGTCAATCTTTATTGCCATCAGAACGGACAGCATCTCTTCTGCCGTCACCAGAGAAGAATGTTTGCAGTTTGAAAGACAAAACAAAATCTCTCGTTTAGGAAACCCCGTTCCAGGTTTCTTTCTGCAGGTTGCAGAGCAATGGGTGGGGGCATGGGTGTCGTTAATTTATTCATTCGTGGACCAAGCATTGTTTGTTTCGTCTGCCTGTGCGCGCGTGCTTCCAAGCTCCTCCGTTCTCCATGGCAGAGGCTCCTGCCTGACTCTTGCTCAAGTTGTGGGCTGGGGCTGGAAGTCAAAGGAGAGGTTCAAGGGAAACAAGTGAGTCCATTGTGTAAGTGCTCTCTGAGAGGGAGTGAGCACTTGGCGGTCGAGAGGGGGAGACGTGCACCAGAAGTGAGGCGGTGGCGCAGCCCGCGGGAGCCCAGGTGGTGAGCCGTTGATTCTGAAGGTGAGGGTGAGAGAGGGATTTCTCTCTCCACCTAGCAGCTGACTTAGGGAACCTATCGCCAGAACAAAGATTCCATCCACCAATTGCTGGTTGCACTGGGATTCTTCTATTGCTGCCTGTTGAAGAATCGGCTTTCTGGGCGCTGGAGCACATGTACTTTCTTCATTTGTGTGCAATATTAACATCAGGACCATCTCCCTATGGCTGCTTTGAATCTGGGTTGTGTGGAATTAATTGGCATCTCTATGTTTGAGAATGAACAATTAACACAGTTCCGCAGTTCACAGATTGCTGCCCCTGATCTTTATCTCAGTGTTTCTAATGTTGACATTTAAGATAAAATGCCTCCATCAGAGATGATCTAACCTGGACAATTCTGAAAATTAAGTACACATCCATTATAGAGAGCTTCAACTGCAAATATGTTTCTCAAACATTCTGGTCAGAATTCATTGACCAAATAAAGTATTAATCCACAATTTAAATAAAAGGGATTTAAAATAACCATTAAAATGTCATTAAATATTTATTTTGGTGAGTTGCCAACTCTACACCCACTTATTATACATACATTACAGTAAGGATTGCTGATTAGAAATGCTGGAAAAGATGAATGCATCAAGGTGGATTTGCTAACTTCAGAAACCTCATTGATTTCTATTGGGAAATCATAGGATTTTACGCTGAACAATACAGACCAAATGTGCTTTTCACTGTAAAACATGTTGGGCGTCTTCTTTTTGTTTTTTTTTTAAATAAGATCTCTTCACATGTAGTCTTTTTCTTCTCTGAGTCATGAATTGCTTTTGTCTACCATTAAAACTTAGTTTGCTACATTTTCCAAATGTTTTCTTCCATGTCAAAAAGTATCTGATTCTAAAAACTTGAGAAGAAAATGCTATTTTAATGCATATTTTCCCTTACATATATCACAGCAGTGAGAAACTTCATTTTAAAAATGAGTTCTGAAACTTTCAAGTAGCCTGGGCAAAGCCTAGGTTTGGAAGAGTTATGCAAGAAGAACTTTGAAAAACAAGCTGTTTAGAATTGCACTGCAGTAATGGCCTCCAGCCAATCACAGTGATTGTCAGGCTTTTATTATTCAATAAAATGACTCCCCTTTATGTTGAATGCAGTTCTGCTGAAGAAAAAGCAAGACATCAATATCCTCCCTGCACATTTCCCATTTGCTTACATAATTACAGTATGGTGCTCAAAATATTCCACTTATTTTATTTCCATGTGCCATTCTCATCTCCTAGGCTGCATCACCATATGAAAACCAACAGCATACAAAGTTAGATTAAGAGAATTAGTATGTATTGAGCAAAGCTTCTCATTTAGTTTTTGTAACTGCTCCATAATGTTGATATTATACTCATTTTACAGATTAGGAAAATGAAGTCAGGGCATTAAAGTAATTTGCTGAGGATCCCATGGTTATTACATATTACAAGTGTGATTCAACCAACATTTTATCTGGTTTTACAGCTAGAATAAAATATTTCAAAATAAAACATGAAAGATAGTAAATATTTTCAAATACTGGTACTAATATTAACACATGCATCAATTTCTAAATAAAGTAAGTAAATATAAAACAAACCTGTGGGGATTAATTTGACTATATTACTCACACAAATCACAGTAGTACACACTATTTTCATTCATTATGTTAATTCCATAAAGCACAAGGAGAAGAAGCAAACCTTCAAAAGAAGAGATTAAGAGGTTACTTTTTTTCTTTAACAAAATCTGTATACAAGATGTGGTCATGTACTTCCTGGCTACATTCTCAGGAGTTAACTACAGAAACTTAGGCAAAGTTGCAATTGTGAGCTGTTCCTTTTTATCCCTGTTCTGTGCAGCACATGACGTGTTCAGTGTTCCGCACCATTTGTTAGTTTTCATTGATTACTGATCTGACAATCGTTCATTCTAAAGAGGATATAAAATATGTCAGTTTATAAATTTGTAAGCTGCAAATCCAAAATATCTCTTTAGATTTGAAGAGTTAAAGATGAAAATGTGGTAATCCTAGAGACAAAAATAAGCCTCTGAATAGGTATTAAAGGTTAAAAGTATTAAGTTAATTTTAAAACACTTTATCGTGTATTGATATAATAGAAGCATACAAGAAGCCTGAAGAAAACGAGAAGGAAAGGGATTTATGCAAAACAAAATACAAGTTGGAAATATCCTATAAAGGAAAAATACATGCCATTTAATAACACTTACTATATTTTACATGCTTCACATATGTACTGTTATAAAATCCTCATAGTCAGAAACTGAGATTCTAAAAGACTCAAAGACAGAAGACAACAACAGAACAACAAGGCGCTTTCATATCCAGTAAGAGAGCTAGACCATGCAACAAAAAAAGTAATTTTAATGACAAAGTTCCATCATACAGCTAAGAATTTGAGAAAATGATGGTGGATGGGAGGAAACTATAGAAGAGCAAGAGGGATGGGGAGGAGGATGAATAGAAAGAAAGGAAGAGAGGAAGAAAGAGAGAGGAGAAGAAGTAGGAAAGGAAGTTGTAAGACCAAGAGCACTGGGTGGGAGGCCTGGAAAAATCTCCAAAAAAATATATGAGAAATACAAGACAAGTGCAAACACTGGACAGATTTAGGTCTTACAGATGAGTCCTAAAAAACATGTGACAAAAAGTACATTCGAAAAATATTACAGAGTTTACAATATGTTTCTTTAGCACAACTAAATGTTGCCTGAAAACTCTAGAAAACCATCTTGCTGAGGTTAACGGAACTATGTACCCGAGGAAGTCATATTTTTAAAAAGAAAGAGGATCAGAAAGAGCGATTTTCATTTGTTTTTAAAAATTAAGAGATATATTTCTCCTAATGATCCTGACTGGTAAGAGAAGACAATATGATTTCATTGGAAAATTAATTTTGCCTAAGGAGAACTAAATAAAGACGAATGACAGAAAACCAACATTTTAGTATCAACCCACAAGATCTTAGGCTCATAGGTATGAAGTAGCTCCTTTACATACAGTGATATTGTGGAGTTATAGTTGTGATTCTCCTGTTTATTTTTTTTCTCTTTGTTTACTTGTTTTAATTTTTTAAACCTGGGGTTTAGAGACAATAGGGATTTAAGTATCAATATTAACTTAATTGTCTGGAATTTTTTTTTCTTTGAGGTAAGGATTATTCATTTGTTATTTGTTTATAGATTATAGCATTCAGAAGATGAATGTATGAGATTCATTGGTTATTGTCAGGTCTTGGGCTCCTGTCAATAAAAAGCACTTGGTGTTACCATGAAATTTAGTAAGTTAATTATTTCTATTAATACAAAGCTTTTCAAAATACATTTTGAAAACAAAATTTCATAGGAATGAAATTAAGATTTTTCAAAAGACAGATAAGTACAATAGAATCATTTTATGGTGACAAATCATACGACAACGTACTCTACAAGCCTCTACTATAGTGTTGAACACGTGAATAATCAATATTTGCTAATGTACATCTTTTGCACTAACAATGTATGAATAGGCACTTGTTCAAAACTGATTATACAAAATGCATACAATGTGTGGTATGCATAATTCTGTATTTTCCGGATTCTGTATTTGGTCTTATTAAAAAAGTAAATAGTTTGGGGATACCTGGGTGGCTCAGTTGGTTAAGTGTCCGACTTTGGCTCAGGTCATGATCTCACAGTTCATGAGTTCGAGCCTCGCATCAGGCTCTAGGCTGACAGCTCAGAGCCTAGATCCTGCTTCGGATTCTGTGTCTCTCTCTCTCTCTCTCTGCCTCTCCCCTGCTCGTGTTCTGTCTCTGTCTCTTTCAAAAATAAATTTTAAAAAACATTTAAAATTTTTTAAAAAATTGTTTGCTTTTATATAACCTTTCTCTTTTATATTTTTAATTTCCTCTGATATTCTCTCCTCTCTTGTTTATTTCTGTCTCAGACCTCAGATCTCTTCTATCTTCCTAACATATTCATAGCATATGTGTAGGGCAGGATTAGGGCATATTAACACATTAATTCCTTGACTTTTGCTTTTACTAAATTTATGGAAATCTTTTGTACTAGCAAATGTGTGAATAGACATTTGATTAAAAAATGAATTTGGAAAATAGTCAATTATGTATGTGATATGTATATATATGTATATTACCCAGATTCCTTTTTTCCCCCATGGATTTCTCCCTCCTCAATGTTGAGAGGGGTCAAAAAAACATGTTAAGTTCTGAAAGGATCAGAGCTCTTGGCTGTTTGGCTTCAGGGAAGTAAATTATTTGTTATTTTATTCATTTAAAGCTCCCAAGAAAACAAGAGCAAAGATCAAACACAGGCTTTCCAAATAAAAATATAATGATCTACTAGTAGGCCACTGGGCAAAATATGAATATTTCAAACTACAAACTTATAAATACACAAGCATTCCAGTTAGGCCTCACATCAGAAAAAAGCAGCACACCATTTATTACAAGTACTCACATATCCTTGCATGAGTGCTAGGCTCAGACATATTTATCTTTACAAATTACATAAAATCACATGAAGGACTTTTCTCTATTGTCACCTAACTATAAAAAGATTTCATTAAAATTTGATATACATCATTTTTTGCTTGTTTTCAAAGAGAATTAGTAGCTGACTTCTTTCAAAAAAGAAAAAAAAATGAAACAGAATATTTTATTAGTAGTCCCTAAATCAACTCTGTGCAAAACCCAGGAGATAACAAATGTATGTAAATTCCAGAAAAAAAATAATCCGTAAAATTGGTACTTGTTTTTATCACAATTAAAAATTAGTCTGTCATTATTTTGTTATTTGTTCAACAGGACATAGAACATGTTTTAAAGCTTATAAGAAGAAGTCAAGAAACATTCTTCAAATATTAACTGAGGAACAATTAGTTTTAAAGGCTATTATTAAAATATTAAAGTACACTAAATGAAAGTTAATAAAGAGAAAGCAAGTCTAGCAAATTAAAACTTAAAAGAGTTGATTGAAGAATATACTACTTTGGGGGCACCTGGGTAGCTCAGTCAGTTGGGTGGCTGACTTCAACTCAGGTCATGATTTTGCAGCCCATGAGTTCGAGCCCCGCATCGGGGCTCTGTGCTGACAGCTCAGAGACTGGAGCCTGCTTCAGAATCTGTGTCTCCCTCTCTCTCTACCCCTTCCCACTCACAATCTGTCTCTCTTTCTCTCAAAAATAAATAAATAAATAAATAAATAAATAAATAAATAAATAAATAAATAAATATTTTTTTTAAAAGAACATACTACTTTTGGGGGGAAGGAGGGACTTTATACATAAAATTTTGTCAAAAAGTAAAACATCTCCTAATTTTCTTTCAGCAACATAGTAGGAACAGACAAAGGTTCTATTGCTTAATAAAATGTTTCTGGAATCGAGTATAGTTACTGATAAAGCTAGAATCTTTTCTGCTCAGGATAGAGATCATTGTAAGAATCCTGAAACATAATACACCATAATTTTACGTTGACTTGAATGTTATTTATAATGTATTTTTCTTGTCATCAATAAAAATCTGGTGGTTATGACAAGTATAACACTCACATAGGTAAACAGGTTAGGTAGGCAAATCGACTATTAAAACTTACACAATTTACTCATTCACATCCTATAAGCTGATAAGCTGTATACAAGTTATTTTTTTAAAGTTTATTTTGTGTGTGTGTGTGTGTGTGAGAGAGAGAGAGAGAGAGAGAGAGAGAGAGAGAGAGAGAGAGGGGGAGGGGCAGAGACCAAGAGAGAAAGAGAGGGAATGCCAAGCAGTCTCAGCACTGTCAGCACAGAGCTTTATGCAGGTTTCAATCCCACCAACTGTGAGATCATGACCTGAGCCTAAATAAAGAGTCAGATGCTCAACTGATGGAGCCACGTAGGCACCCCAAGTTGCGTACAATTTAAATAATGATTATAAAAATATTCATTTGTTCTTATGGAAAAAAATTATTCTGTTACTTTGGTATTCTAAAATATATGGGTATGTGGGTATTTGCAAATAATCCATCAACATGTAGAATTACTTTGTAACCTGTTCGAGCAATGTTAGGGATGCATAACAAGTAACGATTGATGAAATAATCTTATAGCTGAAACTTTGTTAATGTGACTCTGAAAATGTTCTCAAAGAAATCTATGCTTTAGCTCACTTCTCCAGGAGACACTGACAATATGGATCATAAAAGACATCCAAAAATTTCAGGTAGCACTTGGGTGGCTCAATTGGTTAAGCATCCAACTTTGGCTTAGGTTATGATCTCATAGGTGGTGACTTTCAAGCCTCACATCAGGCTCCGTGCTGACAGCTCAGAGCCTGGAGCCTGCCTCAGATTCTCTCTCTCTCTCTCTCTCTGCCCCTCCCCCACTTGTGCTCTGTCTCTGTCTCCCTCAAAAATAAACATTAAAAAAAAACCCCATCAAAATTGGATTTCTTTATTCCAGTCTCAAGTTTAACTAAAATGGAATCAACGTATATCAAATGTAAAGATTCTCGATATTTTAAATTCAGACCAAAACAGAAACTAAATCTTTGTTTACTGATCTTATTTCATTCATTTGAATTGTTTTAAAAAAGCATGATTTTAAGATAGATTTTTTTTCATAACATAAAATTTCCTTAAAAGTTGGAGAGAAATCAATGCATCAAGCACATAAATGAGTAAATTTCCTTAACAAAGGATAAATTTCCCTCCGAACCTTTGTTCTCATTGACTGATCAAGGAAATACACAGGTTCATCAGGAAGGGTTAACTTTATTTTAATGCTGAAATCTCAAAGGAGTTTATTTCTTTCTATCTGTATAATGATGCTTTTGTAATAAAAACAATAATTTTCACATAAATACTTTATATTAATTTTCTAACATTAAAGTGAAAGCATATCTGTAGGAATCCATTTATTTCTATTCTCTAACCACAAAGGGTTAGGTTTTTGAGAACCTGGAGTTAATGTGTCTCCTACACATTCATAAACATCAGCTTTTCAAGCAAGCCTTTCCCAAGTACTGGGTTATAGTCAGATTATGGTTGAATTCTTTGACAAGTTACTGGGGTGCTGATAGAGGGTGTTGCTGAATAGATATCCATATGCTTTAGATACCAGGTGTTCAGACAGTAGAAATGATATTCTCTGTGAAAATTCCCGGCCTGATATGTATCTTTCACACAGGTGGAGAGCAAGGCCACTTCTCCAAAGTGTGATGAAAGTTATGTACCAGTCGATGGGCACAACTTTTTTGCTTTGAAAAAAAGCACAGGGTGATTTAGCTATTTACCCAGAATCCTGCCAAGAAGAGAAACCAAAGAAGAGCAACAAGGCCTGAACTTTTTAAGGACAATTATGTCAATAAACAGCCCAAACAAAAAAAAATCTATGATTTTTAATAGAGCTGCACTGTAAAGGATCTTCCAGGATGTTGAGCTTAAAAGGCATTCCCAGAAGTGTCCAAATCCACACGCCTACTGAATGAGATTATTATCATTATCCTTTTAACAATGCAAGATGACTGTCCCAAATAGCAATTCAACAACATTATAAAACGTTTATTTCTGGTAATAATTACCCAAGACTAGATCACTTTTATAGATGTTGCTAATTTGTGCCCCACTAAAATGCTGGGGAGCAAAAAAATTTCTGAGACAAGTGTACCATCATTATGTATTCATTTATTTTTTGCTCATCTATGTGTTTCTTTTGAAACCACCACAGAAATGTAAAGACGGATAGAAATTAAGATGCACACCCTAGTGCTTCAGCAAGGCTTGGCTTTAAACTGAACAAATTTTTCCCTTCCTCATCCTTGAAGCTCCCCCTTCCCCTTCACTTGTTTTTCTGTAGAATCCTTTGTTCCACGAACTTAGTATCAATATTGACATCTCGCTGACCTCAATGTATACTTAATTGGGAGGTTCAGATGGCCAGCACCAGGGCTAGTCTTGAGACTACCTTGAAGACATGACTAACACAGCTGGCAACATGTAGCAGATTCCTATCAAAACTGCCCAGATCCTTTGTTTTCCTATAAAACTCCTCAGCCTTTAACCCAGTGTGGGCTCGCAGTCTTGGAGGCATTAAACTACAGCCTCCTCTGCCTGGCAAAATAATGAACTAGCTTTCTTCTTTATACCCAAGCTCTGTCTTCACGTTATATATTTCGGCTCTGGAGCACAGAGGTCAGTTTTCAACAACACTTCCAGTCATGCAAGTAAGTTTTATTTCAGACATGCAATGCTGTCTACACTGCGCTCAATGCTGGGAAGATAAAGAGGAACAGTTGTTATGCCCTGTGTCTCTAGATGAAGAATGTCCAATCACAGCTGTGTGGCCTTTTACAAATCCTACCTATGCTGCTGCTCGTTTGCTATCTCTCTCTTTCTCTCTCTCTCTCTCTCTTTCCCATTTTCCACTTTAAGAATCTGCTTCTCCCATTCAACTGAAGTCCTTTACACCTCACTGCTCTTTTCTCTCAGCAACAATCTTATCTCCTACATTACAGTTATAGCCAAGCTAAACATTGTAGAATAATTTGGAGTTTTCAGGGGCACCTGGGTGACTCAGTCGGTTAAGCGTCTGACTTCGGCTCAGGTCATGATCTCGCAGTTCGTGAGTTCCAGCCTTGCGTCGGGCTCTGTGCTGACAGCTGAAAGCCTGGTGCCTGCTTCAGTTTCTGTGTCTCTTTCTCTCTCTGCCCCTCCCCCACTTGCGTTCTCTCTCTCTCTCTCTCTCTCTCTCTCTCCCTCTCCGTCTCTCTCTCTCTCTCTCTCTCTCAAAAATAAATAAATATTTTAAAAAATTTTTAAAAAGAATAATTTGGAGTTTTCAAAGGTAGGAGGAAGTATAGAGAAGGCAGGTGAGAGCAGGTGAGGGAGAAGGGGAAAGAGAGAGATGGGAAGATGTCTGTGTGAAAGATCCAAGTGAAAATCTCCATTGTATAATTGGAAATACTTATCTGCAGCTCAAGAGAATGATCTAAACTAGAGCTAATAAATATGGATAAAATCAGTTAAAGTTATAATGACCATATGGCATAGATATTATTGGTATCCTCATTTTACAGATGAGGAAAGTGATATATAGAGAGATGATGTGATTTGCCCACGGTTACACACTATTCTGCAGAGTCAGAATTCACATTCAGGCAGTGTTACTTCAAGCTCTTAACAAGCTCTCAAGGAGCATCAACATTTAAGAAGACTACAAGGGAGCTGTCAGAAGGAATGGAAACCAGGAGACTTCCAAGAAGGCAAGAGTGGCAAGAGAGGCAAAGGTTGATGAATTTTGTATTGAATCAGTTGATATAAAAGAAAAGCTTTAGAAAGATTCTAAAAATATCTCATCAGCGTGAACTGTGTAATCAGAACACCATAGCTGCTTGCTGGTGCCCATGCTTGAGAAGGAAAACCTCACTAGTGTTGTTTAGAGAGGTCATGGCGAGGTCATGACTGCTGGTTGATCCTTGAGTTAGATGGGAGTGTCCTTACCCCTCCCCTGTAGTTTGAAATGTACATTCCACACTCCATTCCCACACTAGGAGCTATTTTAAGAATGCAGCCTTGAGAAGGTAATGTGTTATTGAGACCACCTGGACTGTACACATGGCTGAATGCTGTTAAGGCTTCTATATAAACTTAAGATTCTAGGAAGCAGGTGCAGAGATCTACTCAGTTTGCAGCTGCGGGAGACAAGCCTCCTATGTCGGTTCCCTTGCTTATTAAACCCACCGCCTACCAATCTGGCTTGATCCTTTCTTCCATCCCTACTTGGCTTCTGTGTATGGGAGCAGTTTCGTGTTTCACCTAGAGAAACTCCTAAGTTTGTGAACTAAGAAGTGTGGTGACAATGGCATCAGAAAGGTGTTAAGGGGACTCTTAAACTGACTTTGCAGCCTGATTTTGGAAGATTGAGAATAAAAGAGCAAGATAATGTGATGCCACCTATTTCCTAGAAAACGGAGGTATCGTTTTAAAAAAAAATTTAGGGGAATAAGCTGGTGTTGGGAAAAGTTATACATTAGTTTGAGGGCGTATTGTGCTAGAAGTGACAGAAAGATATACAAATGGAATTACTCAGCAGATAAAAAGTAAATTTCTCAGTAATCTCTTCAGAGACTTAAGAGTAATTGGCATAGATTGGCACAGATTTTTGAAGCTCTTTGATCGGATGAGTTCTCCAAAGGAAATACCTCAAGGGATCACAGGGACTGAAGTTCCAGTGGTCTAGAGTTAAAGACAAGAGAAAGAGAAGGGGTATATGGAAAAAAAGCTGCTAGAAACTTTAAGAAGGAGCATGGGTAAGTCAATATTTTTTTTTTCAAAATTTTCTTTGTTCAAATATTGTCAACTTCATATAAAGATGTTCTTACCACATTTCTTTGATTATAAGAAGGATATTTTCACATGTTAATATATTGTAATTGGCTTATACTTCACACCAGATGCATACCCTTAATACAGAGGGTTTTTCCCACCATTCTTTTAAAATGTTTTTTTAATGCTTATTTATTTTTTGTGTGTGTGAGAGAAAGAGAAATCAAACAGGAGAGGGGCAAAAAGAGAGGGAGACAGGGAATGCAGGGCTCGAACCCAGGAACCCTGAGATCATGACCCGAGCCAAAACCAAGAGTTGGATGCTTAACCGACTGAGCCACCCAGGCACTTCTCCCCATTCTTGAGAAGCTTTTCTAAAATGATGTTGCATCTTCTATTTTATAGTATCTTAGAATTTAAAAATCTATTTTACTGGTAGTCACAGACTTTCATTTATGATTTTTAGATATTTTATTACTGTAAAAAAGAGAGATTACATGTTAACTCAGCTTATGTAAAGAGTGGGAGGACATAAGATATTTGGGAATTTAAGATGCATTAATAATCCAGTGGTGGGGTGCGAGTATGGATGCTAAGGGTCAGAAGAATAAGCTTGTTGTTTTTATGCCCCACTTTCCTGCTATGCAAATATGTAGGAGCATTAAAGAGATGACATACAGGTATCTGCTACATACATTGTTAATACTGCCTACATTTACAGTGTGGACAAGTGATGAGGAATAATAATTATAATGAAGCAGTTTTAAACAGGTTGAGGAAGAATTAGCCATAAGGAAGATACTGCTGAGATGCTTATGAAGGCTATGGAGTTGTCCCTTGTGATGTGCTTTGTCAGGCAGAACTAATTATCTGTGGATGATAAGAGAAAATATGGTGAAAAACAGCAGCCATTTCCCATAGCGGGAGTATCCATTTAAAACCCAACAACTCCCTGAACCATGAGATAATTGAAACAGTACCAAAGCTGGCATGAATAACAAGGCCTGTAAGTGGTGGGGGCAGGCAGTGAAAATAACTTCAAACACATCTCAGAAAAATTAAATTTTATTTCCACCGATCGACTTTCTCCAATCAGAAAAAGAAGAGCGCTATTAAATGTACCCAAAGTAAGACTTTCTAACCAGAAAATTAATTGACCTTGCCCCCATGATCTGATGGCATGACCTGATACGTCTCTCAACTTCATACTTGGCAGTTTTTAACATGAAAGCAAACTTTACAGATTTTTTAGCATGTTTTCTCTATGTGTTCAGCTACCAAAATTAATACTTAAGGGTCTTTAATAAATGTGAGGGTCTTTAATAAATGAGATTTTATAAATCTCTTAATAAAAGAGATGCTACCTAAGAAAACGTAAATATTTTAACCAAACTTTCAGACTCTGTGTCAAAAAGGAAGTTATTTTTGAACATGGATTCAGTTAATAGCAGCAAAGAATGATTTACAGGCTTGATGGCTGACAGCTCTGTCTCACACTGCCCGGCTTCAACATCCCAAAATTTCCAGGGCTGGCACATTGTTTCAAGAAGTCTTCAACACCCAACAACATCTACGGGTCCATCCTGCCGTACTTAGACCTCGACTTTCTTTATGCTGGAACCAAGAAGGCTTCTCCAACCCCGGGCATCACAGCTGTGTTCTGGTCGGGAGAAAGGGGAGAAAGTAAAAAGACAAAAAGGTAAGGTAAGCCAGAAACTTGACTATGTTTAACTAGCACTTTAAGGAAATCAGAGTTTTATTAGAAAAAGAGGAAGAATGCATAGTATTAAAGCAACTAGTACTGTTTGTAAGTGTACGAATCTGGTATCTGAAATTAAGAGAAATAAGAGAACAAGAATTCTGTATCTTCTAGACTTTGCGGGAACTGCAATAGTGGTACTAATACTTGTGTATTCGATAAAGGAATAGTCTGAAAATTGCAGAAAATTTACGGGCAGAATTTTTTAAAAATACAGCAGAATTGCTGCTGGAAGCATTTTTGGAGTCAAACAAGAAATAAGAAAGGTAATAAAAAGTGGATATTTGAACTTTATCAATTTATTTTCTCTGTGTTTTATATTGATTTTCTGTCACGAAGGATAATCAGAAGTTAATTATAAATGGAAACTGTGATGAACTAGGTTACTGACAGAAAAGACTGAATATTTCTATTATAAGTATTAGAGAAAATAGGATTTTTTTCCTGTAAATTGAAAATAATGATGAGATATAAATAAGGCTTTTATGTGTTTTGTTTTATATGTTCATTTCTTTGTTCCTGCTGAATTCCTAGAAAAGGATAGTGTAAGTTCTAATGAACTTCATTGCTATTCATGTATTCTTTTCTTTTCTGCTGCCTATCTCCGCATCTCTTCAAAAAGGCAGCATATTCTTTGAGTTTATAATGACACCAACACCTAAATGCAACCTGCAAGTAGCAATATAAAACCAACTTAAAATCAGGAGATTTCACAAATAACTTATTTATAAAGGTAATTTTTTAAAAAGCAAGAATGCATATGCTAAGGAAATATTGAATTTACCAAAATATTCACAAACAATAATAACATTAGCATATTAAAAAGGAATAATGATTAGAGCATAAACTTACTGATGCTGACTAACATTATAATTGTAACAGGTCATGTAATTTCCTAAAACAGGTAAATGTACTCTTCTCAAATATGATGTTTATTTATCAAGAAAGAAAATTATTTCTACCCCCTTTTATCGGAAACTAATTATCAAAATATTTAAGGTAAAATATATGGATATAAAAGGATAATTATAAACTTTCCTGTGTTATGGAAACAAAATAAAACTGTTTAATAAAAAAATCTTTATTGTGAAAGAGTCAAATTTTCCAGCCAATCTTTGAAAAATAACACAAGTTTTGTAATTCAATTTTTATCCATTAAAATGTCTATGTAGTAATTTTAAACACAATTTCTTTCTTTTAGTAGACTAGCATTTATAATTTATGGTATTTTCTACAGTATTTGCATGACGATGCTGAAAATTAGATATCAAAATTTTGGTAAAATCAAGGGCATAAATTACTCTGACACCATTTTAAAGATACCTTATGATCAAACTGGGTCCATAATGACAATTACTAATGCAAAAATCATTTTTTGTGGCTCTCTAAATGAGCTATTTTAAAGCTGTACCTAGTTTTTGGCTTTTAGGTATTTGTAATAGACAGCAGCCCAAACAAATTTTATGCATACATGTATAACTTTAGGGTGAGGAAATCCTACACACTTAAGAGGCACATCTTGGCAGAGAAGAATGTTGAATATATGCAAAGGGATTCTTCCTAACTTACGTGAACTGAAAAAATGAAGCTGATTGGGTAGTTGCCTAGAAAGAGAACATAGCAAAAAAGAGTCAGTTTAGGTGTGGTTAGAAGAGAGTCAAAGTATAGGAAGGAAGGGAGGTGGGGAAGGAAAGAAGGAAAGAAGGAAGAAAGGAGGGAGGGAGAAAGGAAGGAAAGAAAGAAAATTCCTGCCTGAGGTGGGGGGGTGGGTGGGGGGAAAGCAACTATTACAATATTTTTAGATTTTGTTTCGTTTCATTAAAAAAAAAATAACTGGGGGCGCCTGGGTGGCTCAGTCTGTGAAGCGTCCGACTTCGGCTCAGGTCACGATCTCGCTGTCCGTGAGTTCGAGCCCCACGTCGGGCTCTGTGCTGACTGCTCAGAGCCTGGAGCCTGTTTCAGATTCTGTGTCTCCCTCTCTCTCTCTGACCCTCCCCCGTTCACGCTCTGTCTCTCTCTGTCTCAAAAATAAATAAACGTTAAAAAAAAATAAAAAAAAATAACTGTTATAGGGATGGATCGATCCAGTGCAGTTTGGAGAAGTGATAGGTAATATGATCTTTCAATGATGCAAGTTTAGTGAATTTTTATATTTAGAAGTTATACTGGGAGTGGGGAGTGTATGCCCCTTTTTAGTGGCAGAATTCACTGAAAAGTAAACTTCAGGGAATTGCTTTATTGACATTTGGGAATTTGGGAGGTGAAATGAACTGAAGTGTGGGCCAAAACATCACAAATAGTCGGTGTAATAACTGAACAAAATTGTCTGGCTTGGGAGTCTGCAGTCAAAACAGGTTATTTCTTTTGTATCTCTTTCCTTGTCTTAAGGTTTACTCCTTGTCTTTTTATTCCAAAGTATAGACATATTTACAGACCCAAATTCAATTAAAATCACATTCTAATGCTTCCCTTCAATCGTACTAGCAAACAACGATTTCTTCTTTTGCTGAATCCATTACACTTACAGTTTGGTTGACTTTCACAATATTTTTTGAAATTCAGTAAACCACAGTTTGAAGTAAATCCCTTGCTCTTTACTTTGGAGTATGCTTCATAGAGTTCCCCATGTAAGATGCATCTCAATTATAAAATAGCACCTACAACTTAAAGCTCCTGCCCTTTTGAGTTTTAACTTGGGCTTCATGTTTGGAAACAGTGTTTTTCTCTGCCCAAGCTATCTAATCAGTATGGCAGGTCTGCTGCTGTGAGCACCCAGCCGGGGCTCTCGTACTTCTATTTCCGCTACTCTGAGCACCATTGTGATCCTTACGAGTTACCACCTGGGTACCCCAAAATGAATTCCATGAATGCCACATAGCCTGTACGTTAAGCTACAAACCTACTCTCCATTCAGACATTTTCATATTATACAAAAATAGTACAAAAATATATTTTATATGCACCATTCATTTTGGGTATCTACTATGTAATTCTGTTTGATTTACCTCCTTAATGTGTGTGTGTGTGAGAGAGAAAAAAGTCTGTGTTACCTTTCTAGCTAGATCCTGAAGCCATTGAGACCAGATGAGTACTAAATACCCTGCATTATGTCACACATAATATTATTGGCTAGAGTAAAAAATAAACATAGTATCATAGTTGACAGTAAGCTGAGAGATGGAGTCTGAAACGTAGTGTTCTGCTTTATTGGAATTAATCCTTGGCATTATTTGGGTATTCTTTAAACCTCTGGCACTGCGCACACGTGCTCGCTCACACACACACACACACACACACACACACACACACACACACACACTTTAGTTATTTAAACTTGCTAAGGCATCAGTCATACTTACTAATGGAAAGCACACCAAGGTCACACATGTGGATGACCACCTTTAACAGGATGATATGCATGTTGTCTACCAGCATGGGATTCTGTCAGTCTCATGCATTGCACAAAATTGGAATAAATGCTTGTCTAATAAATATTTTGGCCGAGTGATCCTTTAGAACAAAGGTAAGGAAGGGATCCATCATGTCGAGTTAGCCTGATGTTGTTGGTGAAAGTGGTTCAGACTCCTAAAGACCTCACCAGCAGGTCTGTTTTGCTGGTACATAGAGTAGCAGTTCTTACTTCTTTGATATTCTATCAGAGAGGGCTGTTCAAATGCACATGATGCTCCCCAGAGTTACCAGCTTACTAAGATTAAGCACAGCCTTACTCCTCCTCTCAAGAAAGTCTATTGCCATAGAAACAAGTAAAACACTGTTTTATGAATATGTTAGAAAATGTAACTTATCAAACATGTAAATCATTTGCATTTTTCAGGATTTTATTAGTAGTAGCAAATTGTAGCCTCAAAAAATGAATGTATCACACCAAATCTTTGCTACCCAGCAGTTAAGGACAACTGCCTAAAGAAACAACATTGCGTTTTGATCATTGGGTTTTCCTTAAAGTGCTATTATATTGATTCTGTGATCACTCTTCTATCAGGATAACCATGATACTTTCACATTGATATTTACTTTTGGAATTCATTTTTCAGTAGTTTAAGTAAACCTTGAGAGACCTCTTCTGAGGTCATCTTTGCTCTAGCACCTGCCACGGTGCTAATAAAAAATTAGAAGATTGGTGTAATCATGATGTTTTATTTATATATGCTTTTATCACATGTCAGCCTTGTGCCAAATGCTCAAACAATGATAATGAAAACAAAACAAAAACAAAACATAGGCCCTTGTTTTCTTTTCTTTTCTTTTCTTTTTTTCCCTGTCTGATGGTATAGGGTATATATGTAGAAGAATAATAAAAGTCTGAAGAACATTGTAACAAGTCTTCATGTTACAGGATGGTTTTGAGGAGGCAAAATTAGAGACAGTGAGACTTTCAGTAGTGCATGTGAGAACTGGTAAAGACTGGAACTAGACCAGAATGAGGGAAGGCAAAGCAACACAAAAGAGAAAGTTGATCGGATAATCTTTTATGAGGTAAAATGAACAGCTCTTGATTATCGAGTAGGAAGCAGAATGAGAGCCATGGAAGGGACAAGAATGACTCCGGAGACTGGGGATTGACTGGTGACCAATAGTGGTATTAATGGAGTTTCGGAGAAGAGTAACCGATTCAGTGAGGGAAAGGTGAACTCAGTGTTGGAATGCTTAATTCGAGGCACCTTTGGAATTTAGTCATTCATATGCATCAGGCATTTGGAATCAGGGCAAAGGTCTGGGTATAATTTGGGAGCCAGCAGCATACACGTGGTAGTGCAAGACACAAAAATTGATGAAATCCTTCTCATAGCTTGTAGAATGAGAACTGTAGGGATTGTGGATTTAAAAAATGCCAACGTTTGAGGGGCAAGCAGAGAAAAAACTAAAAGAACAGATGGCATTAGAAGGCAAATGAAGGGAGTGAAGATTTTCAAAAGTGACTAGTCCACACAGCACCTAGATATTGGTTTCTAATACCATTCTCTAGTCAAAGGAACCAGGACTCCTTGAAGAAATAACTGATTTTAGGGCTATGGCAGGGAGCACACAAGTGATCCTCGAACATCTTATAGTCCCAAAAAGGAAGTGCTAAAACACACACACTCACACACACATACACACGCACACAAAAAACAAAAACAAAAACAAAAACAGGTAACAAAACAAAATCCCACAACACATGGATAATATTAAGTCAAAGGAACACAGAAATCAACTGAAAAAGTCCCCCAGTAGCCAAAGATAGAAAAAAATTGACCGATAAAATAAGTAGTATTGGCTTTTAACCCAGAGTATAAAGTAAATATCCACAAGTCTGTATTGATATAATTAAATGATTGAATATGTAAATAAATGCAGGCAAACAGATAAAAATCTCCCATATAGATGAATTCCAAATAATTTATGTAGATACACTTTCTTCAAGGAAGGAGAGCATAAGTCCCCACTCCTTAAGTGCAGGCTGCTAGTAGTATTTTCTTCGCAAAAGTATAACACAGAGAGGAGCAAAAGAGTAGCTTTGTAGTTAAGAAAGCTTACAAACACTACCTCAGCCCAGTGGTCAAGGTTAACATCAACAGTGATAAGGCATTTTGATAGCATGTATCCTTATTTTGATGTGATGAGAATAATATTTTGCCTATGGTATTCCTCTCTATATTTCTAAACTGCAATCTAACCTTGAGAAAAGGGTTGCATTCTATAATATATCTGAGCAGTACTCTCCAAAACTGTCAAGGTCATCAAAGGCAAGAAAAAGTCCTTAACAGGGAAAAGATAAACAGTGCTAATATGTTTAATGCAACGTGAAGAGTATATAATGAGCAAGTATTCAAAAATGTGAACTTCTCTTTCCCTCTCCTCCTTGCTCTCTTCCTTCCTCTTATTACCGACGTTTAACAAACAGAAGTCTCTCTTGCAAATGTGGTTGTGTACATCTGCTTATTTGAAGATTTAAGGCTGCAGCCTTTCAAAACATTTCTCCTAAGTTCATACCTGTGTAACCCTCTCCCAGCACATCTTTATTTATTCTTGTCACATCTCAACTATAGATTAATTCAAGAAAACTGGAAAATAAGATCTCATCTGTAATAACAAATCTGAGATGGTCTCAGACGGAACAGTTTCTTATAACTTCCAAGGAGTTGAGATAAATCAAAGCAATTGAGAATGCTTACAGCTTTAGAACTGTCCCACCCATGAGACATGGTGTGTGGCAGAGATTAACTCCTAACCTTATAAAAAGTGATTCTTCCTGGATTTTCTGGACAAAATCTTTTTAGCGATAATCTCTCCCTTAAGATCACCCTTCCCTTTTAAGAAGTGATTATTCCAGGAGAATAAATACAGGAAGCTGAGGTCAGCTGTATATCTTGTAAGATACTTGTCTAGAGCAAAGGTCTTGGTATCTTGTGATGTAGAAACCCTGGGAAGCAGGCAAAATTGACTTGAGCATCCCTTTACCTCTTCCATTTCCCCTGTTAATGCTTCTGTATATCAGTTGGCTTTTTATGCCTGCCTATTTATGTAGCCAAAGCCTCTCATTGAATCTTACCACTCAGACCTGCTTTTCCTCAGCTGGTGGTGCATACTCTACCCACTTTCCCTGTCAACAGCAAAATTACCTCTCTTTGGTCTCATTCCTTCATACTTCTTATTTTGTTATTGTGTTACTAGTTCCTCTGCCATGTAACACATTTAGCAGGGGAGTCAACAAATAACATTGTAAGTAAAGGGCAATTCCCCAAGTAGGAATCTGAAGCCACTAGTCATTAGAGAAGGGTGAAAATTTCATGTATGTGTTGAAAATTTTCAGCTCCAGGTCAGAACACAAAGTAGCTTCTAGGTAGGTTTTGGAGAGGGGTGTTTATGAGGACCATATACATGAGATGTCCATCATGAAAATGTTTACATATATATTGTTTCATTGCATGTATATAATTCTTCCTTGCGTACATGTAGTATGTGTAAAGTTGCTTATTTGAAAATTTAAGGCTGGAGCCTTCCAAAATATCTCTCTTGACTTCCAATAGATATGCAAAAGAAGGGGAAATATATATATATATATATATCTATTTGTTAAGAAGAGTTCTTGAATGAATTCAAGATGAGTGTTAAAAACCAAAAGCAATGGGATTCAAGCCTTAACATTTTTAGAATCACAGAGAAACTCAATTTTTTGTGTGAGATTTGTGGGAAACAATGTTGATCATTTGAACAACAAGGCTTGCTTACATTTCACATATTCGAAGTATAAATCAACAAAAATAGATTCCGCAACATGTTATGGACATAGCATTGAAATTGCAGGTAATTTAGTCAGTGGAGAATGAACACTAAGCACAAAGTATGTAACACATCCCACTAGAACTCCACAAGTTCAAAGCCGATGCTAGATGGCTAGGTCATCCAGGAACATAATCACTTATATTACTTAGAAAGGTAGAGGGTGAGTGGCTGTAACAAAAAGATTGGGGAAAAAATACAGTGGCTTAAGTAAGATGAGAGTTCATTTCCCTTTCGATTGAAGTGTCAGGCATATCCAGGTTGGTAGGAATGTCTACTTCACAAGATCATTGTGAGACCCAGGTTCTCTTTCTGTTTGGTTTGCCCATTCATCATCATTGCTCTAGTCCTCTGGGTCTACAGTGCGTCACTGACACTGCTGTGTCCCAGCTCAGAGGAAAGGAAAGACAAGAAGACTTCCGGGACAAGCTATTTGCTTTTAAGCAAGTAAGGCAGAAATCTCACACATATTTTGTGCTCATGTCCCCTTGGTGAAAACCCGATCACATGGCCACAGTGGAAATACTGAACTTTGCTTCATATGATGAAAAGCTGATGTGTTACCTTCATCTTAAGGAATTGAATGCAATGAAAATAACAATATCCCATTATGTTTTTTAAGAGAGAAAATAAAAACATATCTATTGATCAAGGCATGTTGTACTCATTCACTAAATACGAGGCTTCTTCCTTTCTCCAGGTGATTTGGTCAGACCTAGCAATCTAGGATTTATCTGGTAAATCCATGATCTGTGGTATCTACTCGAGATACCAAAACTCAAAGTTTCTATGGGCTCAAAGAGAGCAACACTGGTAAATAAATCAGGACTGAGAAACAAAGGATTCACTGAGCCGTGCAGTAATTTTATGCTTTTTAGAAAATCATTCTATCCTGTGTTTTTAATTTCTAACTGAAGAGGATTATATTGTTATGTCATATTATATTACGCTACATTTATTATATTATATTTATTATATTATTTTGGATTAGACAGTTCCAAATTCCCATAGCTCAGGATCCCTTTAGAAAATGTTGCACATTCACCGACACTTGCCTGGCATTTGCCTCCATTATACTTAAGTGCTCATAGATTTATCACTCATGATACTCAAAAGAAATGCTCTGCTGTATAATTTGGATTTCAGCTTACCTTCTACATACTTTATATCATTGCAGTTGTCTTACTATGACATATTGCAATAAACATGCTGCTAATGAAATGCATATTTTACATTATGGTTCTAAGAAAGGTGAAAAAGTCCTCTTTTTCAATATTTAACTGTTGAATGCTATGGAAGATGATCATGGTCATGGCTATTATACAAATCCCTAGGGAAATCCTGGTAAACATTAAAAGAATCAAATTCTAGGTATGCAGTTACTACTGTCCAAAGATTTCATAAGAAAACATGGCTGAAAGATGTGCTCTGTTTAGTCTATAAAATTGTAATGAAACTATAATAGTAAGTTTAACATCATTAGAAAATAAATTATTTTTCATGTTTCTTTCTGCATTCTCTGGTTAAGATTTGCATGTGAGGGACCTGAAGCACAGGAATAACCTATGAGAGAGTCATTAGTAACAACTATATCCAGACATCACCTTGGGTGATCCAAAATCATGCAAAGATCTAGGCAACATTAAGCGGCTGGTATTAGGGAACTCTATAGAGAAGAAGGCCTCACCTGTTTCAGCATAAACAGGCTCCAAAAAGCCATGGCATTATGAGTAATAATAATGTTACTACCTTTTTCTCATGATAGGAGATACGAAATTAGCTAGTAATGATACCTTTGACAATAAAGAACAGGAAGAAATGGTTTCTAGGCATAAACAGGGGCTAAACACCAGGAAAGATACTTATGAAGAACATTCAACAGGAGATTCCTTATAATGTGCCACTTTGGCATGCAGATTATTTTGAGCTCAAGACAATGAAGGCCCAAAAGACTAATGAGCTTTTTTACCTTCCTTTTAACTACCGCTCAGAATTTAGATAGAGGGCCTGGTCCAGGAAGAGAGCTATCAGCAGAGATAACTAAAAACAGTATGGGCTAGGTTATGGGATGCTGTGGGAGGTTGGCAGGGCCTGTTTGTTCAAAGTCCCCTCTGTGTCCCATTGTTTCTGCCTGGCATGGCAAACACTTGTTTACCAAACATTCATTTATTCTTCCCATCTTCCTATGAATTGTCTTTTCTTTCTTTCTTTCTTTCTTTTTCTTTCTTTCTTTCTTTCTTTCTTTCTTTCTTTGTCTCTTTTCTTTCTTTCTTTCTTCCTGTCTCTTTTCTTTCTTTCTTTCTTTCTTTCTTTCTTTCTTTCTTTCTTTCTTTCTTTTTTCTTTCTTTCTTTCTTTCTTTCTTTCTTTCTTTCTTTCTCTCTTCTTTCTTTCTTTCTTTCTTTCTTTCTTTCTTTCTTTCTTTCTTTCTTTCTTATAATGTTTAGTTTTGAGAGAGAGATAGAGAGTGTGAGCAGGGGAGGGGCAGAGAAGGAGACATAGAACACTAAACAGGCTACAGGCTCCATGCTGTCAGCACAGGGACCCACGCAGGGCTCCCAACTCACAAACTGCAAGATCATGACCTGAGCTGAAGTCTGACACTTAGCTGACTGAGCCACTCAGGGGCCCCCGTCTTTCTTTTAAAGCCCCAGACCACTACCCCCTTCTCCTTAGCTCAGAATGGCATATAAGCCTTAATTGTCTGACTATCTTTGAGACTCTCATGTCGTTGTGGGGCTCCTGTACATAGAAATTCAGTTTGCTTTTCTCCTGTTACTCTGTCTTATGTCAATTTAGTAACAGACCAACCAACAGAACCTAGAAGGGTAGAGGAAAAAATTTTCTTCCCCTATACTTACAGGTACTGATCGAACAGTGAACAAATATGCAATCCCTTTTTTCTACCCACTGATTTAAATATTGATACATAGTTATATATCATATAGACACATGAGTTTTGTATTACATATTTTAATTAAATTGGTTATATTGGAAGGGCCCCACAAAAATTTTTCCCCAGGGCCCTACGTATTCTACAGGGAGCACTGCCTTCTAAAATATTGAGAGATAGAGAAAAAATAGATATTAAGAAGTTTTTGTATATTATGAGAGAAGTTTTATATATTATGTAAAATATTTTGTGTATTTTTCTTTTGGTACCCCTTTGAGAAACTTCAGTCATGATTTAAATTGTTATTCTGCCTGTCAGATCAATATTTCTTTTATGAGCAATACCAGTTTCACAAATGAGAAAATACAGATGGAAAAAGCGATAATCCGGAGATTACCTAGTAATAGAGCTGAGGTTTGAGCCAAGTTGTATCTGACTCCAAAAGTCAGTCTCTTCAATACAACACAACTTGTTCTTCATCTGGTGAGGGAATCTTTCAGGCTGTCCAATTTTTGTGCTGGTAACACTTAGACTCATCCGATTCCTCTTGCGTTACCATGGTATCAAAACAATCTCACTTTAATTTGATTACTTAAATACTCTTTACTAATAAAGAATAAACTCGCTAGGATTATCTGATCAGATATTCCCAGCAATTGTCTTATAAATCATAATTTGCTTGCTGTGGGTTTGATTGGGTGAATGCATTCTCTGGAGTCAGACGATTGCCTGAAAATGACATAGTTAACTAAGTTTCTCTGTGCAAATATTGAGGATTAAGTCTACCACACTCATCTCCTCTGACATTTCTAACTCCTCAGGATGTAAGTTATCAGTATGTAAGCATCTACTGATCTTTCATCATCTTAATTTCAACATAAGTAGTACCTGTCAGTCTCTGGTCCATATGAGTCAATAAATATATATATTAAATGAATGAATGAATGAATGAATGAATGACTATCTGAATAGTTTTGCATCCATACTGACTTAAGATGAGATGATTATTGAGTAATTTTAATAACCTAAACTATCTGCCTGATGTTATCATATCCAAAAATTAAAAGTTTTAAAGTTCATATTCTGATAAAACTATAAAGATTCAGTAGAAAGTAAATTAATAAAATATATTATTATGGTGCATAAAATTGTAAAAGTATTATTCACAAGAAAATATGTATCTTAGCTGTATGCAATAATGTTTTTAATCAAAATCCTCTGATATATCACTGCTCAAAGACAATATAAAAATTGATGCTGTGGAGAAAATCTGACACAAGAAAATCATATAGATACATACTATAGTTTATTTATAAAAAAAATTGAATTAAGCATTGCATTCCTTTGTTTAGTAAATGCTTAACAGTTGTTACAATAAAATTTAAAAATCATGCAACCTAATATTAATAAAGAAATACAAAAAGGAATAGATTTTTTTTTTTTTTTATTTAATTGGATGTATTCCAGAGAAGCCAGCTTGGGGGAGGCAGGTCATGGGATCTGGCTTTCATTTGTTAATGAATCATTTTATTTTTCAAAGATGTTGGTGGTTAATCAGGGAGACAGGTCAAAGCCCTAGTTGATCCATAGGGTAGAATGATCAATGGAAAAGCACAATGGGCTGGAAATGAGCATTGTTTCTACCAGTAATGATGATCTAATTTATAACAATAAAAAAAGAATGTATTTGCTATTATCAGAGGTCGTATTTCTCCTAGAATAAGTACGGAAGAAGGTAGAAGGAATTAGCTCTGTGCAAGAGGTTTATATTTAGAATTTGGTCAAATGAAAACCATGCTCAATTCAGTCTGTATCTCTTTAGGCCAATGCTGTTCCTAACCACAGTAATAGTGAGTGGCGGTTTGCCACTGAACCATTAATATTCTCCAGCGCTTTCAAAAATTCTATTTTATTACAATGTATCTTATACAGGAACCAGAATAATCAGCCAGTAGTCACTCCAATAAAAATTCAGAGAGTGAATTAATTGATGGATAAAGCATTTTGCAACTGGCATCATAATGGTTACTTGATTTATTTATACCATTCAACCTTTAGAATATTAATTACCTAGCCTGCTTAGGTAGATGTCTAATTGAAATGATGAAAATGTTCTATCTCTTAGCTTTTAAACACTTGAAACTGATTGATACATTTCTTACCTCTCTTTGTATATTTCTTCACATTTGATAAAGTACAAATATATAATAATGAAATTGAAAACAATTCCTGGTTAATAGGTAGAGTCTTCCTGCTATATGAAACATTGGTTGTGAATCAATTATTTATGTCACCTGACTTAATACCATCCTGATAACAGATATGTGTTTTCTTAGATAACTGGTGCTGGGGCAATAAAATTAAAAAACAAAATCTGCTCCTAACCCAGACAATTCTCCATAAAAGTAACAAAGAAATAAAACAGTTTTTTCATTGTTTTTCTTTTCACCTGGCACTTCCACTGTTCTGAAAGAATTGAAGTGAAAATAGCATCCAAGAGAAACAAGAAGAATTATCAGTGCAAAGTGATGCCTTTATAAGAATAAAATGCTTTTTGTCAGGGGCGCTTGGGTGGCTCAGTTGGTTAAATGTCCAACTCTTGCTTTAGGCTCAGGTCATGATCCCATGGCTGGTGAGATGGAGCCCCATGTCTGGGTCTGCAATAACAACAAGGAGACTGCTTGAGATTTTTCCACTCCCTCGCTCTCTGCCCCTCCCCCACTCATGGTTGTTCTCTCTCTCTCTCTGTCTCTCTCTGTCTCTCTCTCTCTCTCTCTCTCCCAAAATCAATAAACTTAAACAATGTTTGTCATAAAAAAGCAAGTTTATTATGCAATGAACATTAAATCAGAAAATGATGTTCATCATAGGTAATCTGCTAAATGCTGCAAAAACAGAAAGAAATCTCTTTTCTATAGCCAGATAGAACCTATTCATTACTTGTTCTCAGAATAAACAATAACTAGTCCTCAAGTAAAAGGACTTGATAGCACTGTTACCATGCATAGTTCATCCTAGATTCCCCAGGTAATTGGGGTGACTATGTTAGCTAACTGACTTTATCTAAAAGAGAAACAAACTTCTCAGATCTTTATGGCAGGAATTAGTTTTGCAACTTAGAGCAAGATACTCAACAAAGTTAGCTTTCTAACCCCTTCATAGAAATGGGACAAAGGGGTACTATCCTATGATGTTTACCTTTCAAAGAGGTGGCTCTCAGGTCCTTGCGCAAGACTTTCTTGGATCCTAAAGCTGACAAAAGGTCTATCTAGTTTCAAAAGAATTTATATACATTCAAAGATAGGAAGAGGCACTGAAAAGTTTTTTACAGTAAGTGCTCTAAGAAAAAGAAAGGGAAGCAAATCTTTTCCTTTATTTTCAACAGGGAGAGTCAAACTTCTTATTTTTAATTTGTATTTGTCCTCACACTGGGCATATATTGTTTTCTTTCAGGATTACCTTGCTGATGGCAATAAATTCAGAGCATAATGAATGCCATAATTTCTTCCTTGGAATATCCTCATTTCTCTGTTTATTTCCTATTTAGTATCATCCTAGTGTTATTGAATTAGAATACCCAGTAGCTTTGCTTTTAATAAGCCGTTTATTTCGGGGCAACTTGGTACTTTGAACCATACTTTGTATGAACCACATACATACATACATAATACACATATTACATATATAAAAATATATACATAATAATATATATTTCTAAATCTCTGTGGGTAATGAAGAAGTCTCATGCTAGAGGACCTTAATATCTCAGAGTATCTGACTTGAGCTTTTCTAATCACCACAGTAAGCATTTTCTTTATAAACACTCTTACTTTTGATAAATGGGATTATTTTATAATTGGGATTGGTGGTACAATCAGAAGCTTAGGAGGAAGACAGACTTCCTAAACCTTAATTTACTCAATCTTAAAAATAGTATTTTAAATGGCTACTTTGAATAGAACAGTTACTTGGTGCCAGGCATAATTCTAAGCAATTTCTATATAGTAACACTTTAATCCTTAAAACAAATATACCCAGTAGATACTACTATTATCATTCTTTTTTTACAGAAAGGAAACAGAGGGTTTTAGCCACTTTCCCACTTTCCCAAGCTCACATAGTTAACTAGCTCCAACACTGGAATTTTGGCTCTGTGTCCCAATTTTTAGTAGGTACTATGTTATACCCACCTTACAGGATGATGTAATAAAGAGGTAAATTAGATGATGCGCCTAGTGTGATGCTCAGCACAAAATAAGCACTCAGCAAATATTACCCTCTATTGCTATTTTGTGGCTCATCGGTTGTTGCCCTTTTTCTTTGCTAACTTCAAAAAGCCTTCATTCAACCTGTTCTACAGGCAATATTAACACATAAGTCCAGAATCTTAAGGTTGGGAGATTTTGAGTATTTTGATATTTTTAGTTTTTTAATATTACAAACTTTTTTGAAGTTAACAAGGATTGAATGTAAAACTTATCTACATATGGAGACTGAGTGTGGTTTGGGGTTTTCTGATCCTAATAATTCTTTTGTTCATTTATTCATTGATTCAGTCAATAGGTATCTGTTGAGTGCCTACTAAATTCTAGACACTATGCTCCATGAGGAGTCCACACTTAAAAGATTTTGAGAATTAATGAGTATTAGAAGTTCAAGGCCCAAAGAGATTCAAAACTATTATTAGAGCTTAATCTTCAAAGAAAATTAGCATGAGCTACACAGAAGACTCAAAACCTTTTGAATCTGCCCTGTCATCTTTCTCTAAGTGATTTGTCCAGATTATCTGTTACTGTTTCCTCAAAGCAAAATAGACTTGAATGACCCAAGATTTTCATTAATAGTTGTCTTTCCTTTCCTTTCCTTTCCTTTCCTTCTCTTTTCTTTTCTGTTCCTTTCTTTTGTCTCAGCTAATTGCTTTTAGAGTACCTCTCCATCTGAGATAGTCTTAGTTAATATTTTAAGATTCTGATAAAAAACCTAGGCTTCCTTTTAGAAAACTCAAAGCCCATAAAAGCAAAATGATGAACTTATGAATGGTGGAAGCAAGAAGTCTGACATGATAAAAATGTTCAAATTTGAATAATTAATAATAAACATAATTATACCCTTGAAAGTTTCTTTTGTGCTTCTCACATGGGGTCAATTCTTTCTACCATCACCAGTGGTAAGTGCAGGTGTGGAAATCCTGTTGAATAAGCATAACAGGATTTGGGTGGTTTGGTTTCAAATTCCAGCTCTGCCTCTTATTATGTGATTTAGGGCAATTTACTCAATCTCTTTACATCTCAGCTTCCACATCTGGAAAATGGGTTGATATTGTAGGGGAGGAATAATAATTTTCCCTCTACCCTTCTAAGTTCTTATCTGAGATCCCCAATAATAAAAGACAGATTAACCAGGAAAAAAATCAGAAGTTTAATAACATATATACTTCCTGTGTATATGGGAGATTCATGGGAGATAACACAGGAAAATAACTTGCCTGAAATGACCCAAGCTACCACCTTAAATATCATCTCAAGCTAAAGACAAAAGATGTTGGGGGTGGGGAGCCGGTTATGAGAGGTTATCAGATAAAACACAGCAAACAAGGGTAAGGTTATCATGTAGATTTGGGTCCTTGCTTTCTCCACTGATAAGAGTTTCTAGAGCTTTAATCATCTTGGTATAGAGAGGAAGACACCTTTACACGTTGAGATTGTCCTTACAAATGTAAAAGTCTCTTAAAAAGAATAACTAATACTAGTTTTCAGAGCTTCTCCTAAGTTTGCTTTTTCTTAAATATAACCAGCTCAAGACAGTCCTTATTCCAAAAAGACATAGTTTGAAGTGGCAAATGCTGCTCCCCTTTAATATTATCATGCGCTTCAAATTTTAGCTGTATTAGTCAGGTAAAGAATGTAAAGCAATTATTAAATACTAACTGTGAGTGTTACGTGAGAAAATTAATTCATAAGTGCTCAGTAAATCATGAGCCCAATAAAATTCTAAGATTCTATAAGGCAAAGACTTTCTGTCTTTCTTTCCATATCCCCCTTTGCACTATTTCAATATAGCTACTGGAATGATCCTGTTGAATTAAGTAAGAGCAAAATATACACATCCTCACCTTGATCTATCCTCACCGTGATCCTTACCTGGTCTGCATTCCATTTGCTCTCTGACCTCATTTCCTTCTATTGTCTCCTTTGCTTTCTCTGCTCGGGTCATACGAACTCAGGACCTTCTTGCTGTTCTTGGAAAAAGAAAGGTACAACCTGTACCCCCCCACCTCCCCCATCTCCCTACCCCCCAAAGCCTACACAACGGATGTACTGATGTTTCCTCTTTGAGAACACCTTGTGACCTATTCATTTCACAGCTTGCTCCTTACTTTCTTGAGTTCTTTACTCATATGTCACTTTCTTTTTTGAGCTTTCTGTAACCATCCTATTAAAAATGACAATTCACCTCCAACACTTCCTAGTCTTCTTGAAGGCTTTGCTTTCCTCCATTAATACTTATTACTACTTAATATATGCTAGAATGTACTTATTTATGCTGTTTATTATTGATTTCCCCCACTAGAATACAAACGTTATGAGGGCAGGGATTTATGTCTGTTTTGCTGAAGACACAGGAAGAGTCTAGTATTCACAAGACCCTCGATAATCACAAGATAGTATACATTGTCCAATCCAAAAAAAGTAGGCACTTATAATTGTTCCAGTATGGATAAAAGAAGTAATGTGGATCAGAATCTGTAGGATGGTATTATAATGGGGGAGACATGAATTGTAACTTAAGATGATTTGTGCAACTGAGGCAATGAGAGAGAAACCAGTTGGGAAAAATATAAAGTTATATCATCATCAATTATTTTAGTTTTTTACCATTTATTTTAGGTAATCGATGCCTAGATATTTAACCAGCATGCCAGACATTGTCATTGATCTTAGCCAGTTTGCTATATCATACAATATCATACGATCCAGTACCTCACATTTTCTATTAACCAGAAATGTCCCATAATATGTAAATGTGATAAACTAATAGTGTCCTTTAAATCCCAAGGAATGGTTCAGTCTGAGAAACCCTTCAAGAAAGATCCTATACATTTATAGGTAACAATTAAGTTCTAATTTTAAAGTAAGCAGTAGCCACATCACTTGAGAATGCTATGGACTTCTGCTACCCTGCCCATTAACTAAGTTAGGTTAAATTAAATTAAACTGAATTAAATTAAAAATTTGAGAAACTGCAGAAAGCGTTCTCTTTGCATTTGTTAAATGAAATGTGGATCTGTTTTGAATAATGGGAGAGTATCTTTAGTTTTGTAGAGCTCTGATTTATACAAAAATTATTTGAGTGTTTTTCTGTACTGTATTCTCTGAAATGCCGTTTACCAATTTGTGACATCCCCATCTTATCTCAGAAGTATTTATGTCTAAAGAAAATTGTGGCCCATAAAAATGATCTTCCGTAGTGGTGCCTGGGTGGCTCAGTTGGTTAAGCATCTGACTCTTGATTTCTGCTCAGGTCATGAACTCATGGTTCGTGAGATCAAGAGTTGCATCAGGCACTGCAGTAAATCGTGGAGCCTACTTGGGATTCTCTCTCCCCAGCTCTTTCTGCCCTTCCCCTGCTTGTGCTCTCTCTTCATTCTGTCTCTCAAAATAAAGAAATAAACTTAAAAAAATGATCTCTCCTAAATAAATATATGATGTAGAATATAAAAAAAAAATACTGTGCTTTTGATTTCACTAATTTTATTTTTCTTGCTTACATCTAGGTATTGGATGCCTCAAATGAAATGCTATTATTGTTCTTAGACAGTTTCATTGCTATCAGCTATACTTTGCATATTACTCAGTGACTTACATTTTCTGTGGCATCTTCAAATGATATTTACATTTGATAGAATGTGGTAAAAATATATTCTTACTGAAATAAACTAATTGCATTTGTTTCAGATACCTTCAGAACCTACACTCTGAAGCAGTCTATGCATTTGTGTCTTTGTTTTGATTGTTGTAAACTTTAATTTTCCCTGAGATATCCTATAATATTTTTTCTTTTTCATTTCCATATGTTCTGATACTAAGTTCAACTCAGACAAACCAATAAGGTGGAGTAGATTGGATGTAGAGAGGGCAAACCTGAATTGACAAGTGTGTGGATGGACCCCTTTTCTGACTGATGTTACTTGGAGCTAATCTGGAGCTATGCATTGGTTTCCTTTGGCTGATCCTAGTTAAGACCTGTGGTGCTAATGTCCATACATATTAGCATTTTTGCTCTAAAACGTATTCCAACTGAGTCGATAAATTGTGTGGTCATTCTACCAATGATTCCCTCTTTCCACAATGACCAGCCTGCCATCCAAATTTTCAAAGTTCCCACCCCTGACTACCTAAAAATGTATAGGGAGATTTAGAAAGCAGACTCTCACTTGAGAAATTCTAAAATTAAGTGTAAACAAACACAAAACCCATGCAAACCACTATTCCTAAATTTTTTGAAGAAATGAGCTCACAGAGCAGTGCCTGAGATCCAATTCATGTATTTTAGGATTAATTTAGAAGCTTTAGTCCAAATGTATCAGATGCTTCATGTCAAGCACCAGCAGTAGCAATGCTATTAGCATCATAATGAAGGACACAATGACACATTAGATACCAAAAGAATGGCTTATATTTTTCCTCTCACAAAATTACACAAGTTGGCAAACATCTAAATTTGTATTGAAAACTTCACTTCTTTTAGCGGTAGCTGGGTATTGCCCCAACTCTACTTTTCCTTAATTTGCAAAATATTCCCAGTCCATACATATCTGGGCATATGTACAAGTTTTAAATATTATAGTCACGTCCTTAAAATAATTTATCTTTTTGTGACAATTTTGATTTATGCATGATATAAGTGACTGTTATGGCCTTTTGATACTTAAAACTTTATTTTATCTAAGAAATCAGAATAGCAAATATGTTATTCAAACCAACCAATCTCATTTTGGCAGAAAGGAAACTAAGCTGTAAATTCTGACTGCCTAGTTTTTAATGTTTTATTTGATCAACATGAGGACATAAGGATCATTCAGGATTTGATGCATTTTTTTTTCAAACATGTACCTTAATGGATAAAGGATATGTTTTAGATTTGAACAGATCTGGGCTTGAATCTCAACTCAGTCAATTACTAGCTTTGTGAGTTGGGGAAGTTATTTGGTCTTTTTCATCTTCATTATCTTTGTTTATAAAATGAAGATAACAATGCTCCCTTTCAGGCAGTTATAGGATTACATGAGATGATGCACTTGATGTGTCCAGCATAGTGCCTGGCACATAAGAAGGGCTTACCCTTTCGTCCTTTTGTCCGTCAACAAAATTACCAACACTTTGAAGGAAAAAACTGTATTTATTATTTTTTGTCACATCTCTTTCTTACTCATCTATCCCAAAGTGCCTCATACATGGTACTTAATAAATATATACTACCTTTATTTAATAATTTCTAGAACTTGACTATAAACCTGGCATCTCTTAAGGTTTGTCGGATAATACCTATCACTTTCCTGTACTCTAAATCTCATCCTCTCCAGTCTCTTCCGGCGATCTCATTTCGCAAGTACTGCTCCTTTCACCTTCACTTTCAATCCATCTATACACTAGCACTGTTCTTTTAGCAAGTAAATATGTTCAAACTAATATTTCCAATCTAAAGAAGACAACGGTGATGACTCCCTCTAGTCTACATTCTAATCTAGGACTCCAGTGTTCTTCTTGCCCTAGAACCAAGCTCTGAGAAACAGGTTTTTTGCAATGACAATTGGTATTCTTACCTTGGCTTTGTCACCAACCATTTTCCCCTCCAGCCTTAGCAACTGGTCTCTGACTCACTCTTCAGTACTTTTTCTCTCCCCCAAAGCACAATAGCCTACTATTTACCAGATCCAGAGATACTTACCAGTCTTTATCCTGCTTTGCCTCTTGACTTCTCTATTGATTTGACTTCTTCATATGTAATGCTGAACCTAAGAGTCAGAAGTAAAATCCAACATTCCATTCATTAGTTAAACCAACCAGCTATAGAGGAAAAACAAATCTGAATTTGCTTGATTACTGCACTTTCATCTGTTATAATTGTATATTTCCTTAAATTAGGGGTGTAAATTAGGGGTGCCAGGGTGGCTCAGTAGGTTAAATGGGTGACTCTTGATTTCAGCTGAGGTCATAATCTCATGGTTTGTGGGATTGAGCCCCATGTGGGGTTCTGAGCTGACAGCATGGAGCCTGCTTGGGATTCTGTCTCTCAATCTCTAGTATGCATGTGCGCTCTCTCTATAAAATAAATAAATAAACATTAAAAAAATTAACATTGTCATTTAAACTAGTCTCTTTTTTTTAAGTTTATCTATTTTGAGAGAGACATAGGCAGCATGAGTGAGGGGGTGGGGGGAGACAGAGAGTCCCAAGCAGGCTCCATGCTGTCAGCATAAAGCCCGATGTGGGGCTCAAATCCATGGAATGGTGAGATTATGACCTGAGCCTAAAGCAAGAATCGGACGCTTAACAAACTGAACCACCCAAGTACCCCTAAACTATTTTTAATTTAAGCAGGGGATTCTAGATGTTTTCTATTGATCCTGATTGTTCGATATTAGTTATCTTCCTTGACAAATATATAAACAGCATTTTAAAATATTTTTGGAAAATTATGCATAAAGTTATTTGATACTGCCATACATTTACCATTCAATGTTAGTATTATGTATTTTATGAAAACTGTTCTCCTTCCTAAGTGATTGCTTTTGTTTATTGAGCCAAATCTATTAAACCAAAGAAAATGATGAGAATTTTCCTTAAATGTATACCAAAGAAATCTCTTACAGATATAATTGTCACTAGGAGAGTTGTTTATTTGAAAAAAAGACTAGTGTCATTCTGAAGGGGAGTAGGAGCTGACTCGAGAGAGGGCTGAGGAGCAAAGAGAGTGATGGATGTTGCAGCAGGCACTCATACTCTGAGGCAGGTGGGGGAGCATGGGGCTTTTTAGAAACTGAAAGAAAGTTCATGTATAAACCAGGAGAAGTTAAGTAAGGAATAGGTTTTGACAGGCCTTTGGAGAATTTAGAGATTTAGGTCTTTCTCTTTAAAGTAATGAAAATCCTCAGTAATACCTTAAGCTTGATGGTGGTGGGATGAGGGAATTAGATGAATTTTATAAAAACATCACTTTGGCTGTGGATTGGAAGGGAACAAGAATGAGTGCAAAAAGGCTGCAGGGGCTACCATCGTTGTTCAGGAAACAGATTATAATAGGTATGAAGACTAGAAGTATGGAAAAATTTAAGGCATTTAGAAAGTAAAACTGAACATGGAAAGAGGTGGTAAATGTTTGTATAAAGGGTTATTAAGGTAAGAACTGTATGAAGTATCCCTTCAAAATATTTAATTGAGCAGCTACAGTACATAGTTGAATAAGTAATGTGAAGGGAACCAGGTTGAGATCAGAGAGAACACTTAAATCAAGACTTTTGGTGGGAGTAGGGATGGCAAAGTTTGAGACTATAAAGTGGATAGGTAGAGGAGGATATTGGAAGCGACACAAATCTCCCATTTGTATCTTCTCCTCCGTGCCACATGCTTCCCGATAACTTCCCCAAATGCTCCTGAAGTGTCTTCTTTCTTCATTTCTGGTGACCCATCCGGAACACTGGAACTGTTGTACATTTGCTGTGATACTGCTATTGCCTGCTTAATTGTGCAGGAGGAAATTACGTCTTTTCATTCCCATGGCAGCATTCCAAGAGATTATATGTGTGTAATAGACTTTACTGAGGATTAGAGTATGTTTGTGTATGTACACAATACACACATCCGGTTATTTAGGGCCCATTGTATTAAGGTTTATCCTTAGCATGTCTTCACAGACCATTCTTTGAACCACCCTTTAGGAAATCTCCATACACAAAGTAGTGTATAGTCAACTTGACTTCATTTTAGTGACTGACCATTATTCATCATTGTGTGCTTTTCTTGTATGTTTAATATTGACATTCAAAACCTGAAATTAAAAAAATGATAGGAAATTCAAATGATTGACTTGTTATTAGTCACTCAAATAGTCAATTAACCACGCACAAAAAGTATTTAGTCTTAACTTATGCAAAGTATTACATTAGAAAGCACTGGATACGAAAAAGCAGACTCACTCAAGAAACATTTAATGTAATCAAATACATGAAACACATCTATATATGCACCTGGGAAATAATCCACTTATTTTTCAGCTATTTTTTAGACATATACTCCTGTCTGGGAACTGTGTTAGTCCTTCACATATGTCAATTCTAATCCTCTCAAGGTAGATATTTTTATCCTCATTTATATAGGAGGGAACTAAAGCTCAGAGTTGTGATGATAGAACGTTAATTTTCATTATTAAGAAATTAATTCCTTCCTAGAATAACATGCGTATAATAGTAAATGGCATCTTGAATAGGTAGTAAGTTGGAATGCAGAAAACTTCAAAAAAGGAAAGCATGCAATGGTTGCAGCCACTGTGGAAAACAATATGGAGGTTCCTCAAAAAATTGAAAATGAAATTAGCATATGACCCCCACTAATGCCACTACTGGATCTTTACCTAAAGAAAAAAACATTAATTTGGAAAGATATATATATATCTGGAAACAGCTCAAGTGTCCATCCAGAGATGAGTGAGCAAAGTAGAACTGGTGTGTGTGCGTGTGTGCGTGTGTGTGTGCGTATACATGTGAATAGGTGTGTGTATATATATATAAATATATATATATATATGCATATATACCTACAATGGAATATTCTGAGCCATTAAAAAAGAATGAAATCTTGGGGCGCCTGGGTGGCTCAGTCGGTTGAGCGTCTGACTTCAGCCCAGGTCATGACCTCACGGTTCGTGGGTTCGAGCCCTGCATCGGGCTCTGTGCTGACAGCTCAGACCTTGGAGCCTGTTTCAGATTCTGTGTCTCCCTCTCTCTCTGCCCCTCCCCCACTCGTGCTCTGTCTCTCTCTGTCAAAAATAAGTAAACATTAAAAAAAAAAATGAAATCTTGTCATTTACAACAACATGGATGTACCTAGCAGGTATAATGCTAAGTGAGATTAAGTGAGATAAGTCAGTCAGAGAAAAAGAAATATTATTTCATTCATATGTGGAATTTAGGAAACAAAGCAAATGAATAAACAAAAACAACAACAACAAAAGAGACAGACAAAAACCAAACTATTAAATACGGAGAAACAAACTGGTGGCTGCCAGGGGCTAGGTGACAGGATAGGGGGAATAGATAAAGGGGTAAGAGTAGTCTTGCCTTGACAAGCACTGAGAAATGTATATAATTGTTGAGTCATTACATTTTACATCTGAAACTAATAGACTGTATTAATTATACTTGAAAAAACTTGATAACGTACAGAACTTCTTGAAAAAAAATTAAGTTAGAAAGGTAAAAAAACACACTAAAAATTTAAATGAAAAATAAATCTGATATTGTGATGGCAATAATTTTAAAACATAAATTATGTGGACAAATTTTTGGAAAAAGTGTAACTTTCTAAAATCGATTAAAAAAGAAGAGATTTGGGGCACGTGGGTGGCTCAATTGGTTAAACATCTGACTCTTGATTTTGGCTCAGGTCATGATATCACAGTTCTTGAGTTTGAGTCCCAAGTCAAGCTCTGCACTGACAGCACAGAGCCTGTGTGGGATTCTCTGTCTCTCTCTCTCTCTCTCTCTCTCTCTCTGTCCATCCCCTGCTCATCCTCTCTCTCTCTCTCTCAAAAATAAATAAAAACTTTTTTAAAGTAAGAATAGAAATTCAACTAGAATCATAAAATTATGTAAATTTCCTAACATTTTTAGGAAAATTTCTTGTTTTGAAATTAAGTTTTTAAGATTTTTGAACATGATATGGTTCATGATATAGTTTGTTTTTATAACATTGCCAGTAAATAAACACATAGTATTTTAAGTGCATGACTTCAACTACAGAACTTTTGACCTCATAATCATTAAAGAAATGTAATGAGTATTTATAAAATTACCCATAAACAACATGTTAGGACTAGTTTAAATACATACTAAAGAAAAACAGATAATTGCAGCCTTGCACATGTTTAGAGAAAAAACAAAACAAAACAAAACAAAATAAAACAGAAGCTCTCTTCAAGGTTTTTTTTTTTTTTTTCAACGTTTTTTATTTATTTTTGGGACAGAGAGAGACAAAGCATGAACGGGGGAGGGGCAGAGAGAGGGAGACACAGAATCGGAAACAGGCTCCAGGCTCTGAGCCATCAGCCCAGAGCCTGACGCGGGGCTCGAACTCACGGACTGCGAGATCGTGACCTGACTGAAGTCGGACGCTTAACCGACTGGGCCACCCAGGCGGCCCTCTCTTCAAGTTTTTTATGGCACAAGTGTTACCTTGCTACAAAAATAGAAAGTAACCATATGAAAATGAAACTTTATAGTGGAATCTCTATTGTGTACATGTTGAGAACAACTTAAAAATATTAGCAAACCAAATCTAGTAATTTAACAGTGCAACTAAATTGGTTTATTCTAGACATGCAAGCTAGTTCAACATTAGAAAATATGTGGATGTAATTTATTGCATTTATAAATTAAAGGTAAAACTACAATCATCCCAACAGATGCATAATCATTCATGAATTAAAACAAAAATATACTTAGCAACATAGGAATAGAACTATAAGGTGAGAACATTTGGAGAAAAAATTAACATTTAACAGTAAAATATCAAAAGCATTTATCTTTTAAATAAAGAATAAGACACGGATACTCACTGTCCTGATTTCTATTCAATATTGTTGTACAAAGATCAGCAGGACAAAAGGAAAGGAAAAGACATACTGTTTTGAAAAGGAAACAAAGACATCAACATTCACAGATACAAGATTTACAACACAGAAGCCCTAAGGGATCTACAGCATTAATAAGAGAGATTAGGACAGTTGCTAGATATTAAATGAATTCTCTACATCAGAAAATAAAAGAAACTTCTATTTTAAAAAATATTATCAGGATATCTGGGTGGCTCAGTTGGTTAGGTGTCCAACTTCAACTCAGATCATGATATCATGGTTTGTGGGTTTGAGCCCCAAGTTAGGCTCTGTGCTGACAGCTCAGAGCCTGGAGCCTGCTTCAGATTCTGTGTCTTCCTCTCTCTCTGCATCCCTACTGCTTGTGCTCTGTCTCTCTGTGTCTCTCACAAATGCATAAACGTTAAAAAAATTAAAAACATATATATTATCTGAGTACAACCAAATTATAAGGTACTAAAAATAAATCTCACAAGATATGTAAAAGTTTTTCCTCAGAAAATCTTAACACTTTATTGAAAGACATTAGCCACCTTAATAAATTCCATTATATGCAAGGAGGGGAAGATCCAGGAATGTAAAGGTATACATTCTCCAACAAACAATAAAAGATTCAATGCAATTCCAATTAAGATTTCCACAAATTATTCTCATGGAACTTCACAAGCCTATTTTTAGATAGATAAGAACAATTAAAGAGCAAGGATAGACAAGACCATTTTGAAGGACATTTTGTGATACTTCACCTAACAGATAATGAGATTTGATAGAAATCTCTAGAAATGAAGGTAGTATGATATTGTTACAGGGAAGAAAATAGTAGAGATACAAATGTAAATATATATGGTGCTCATTTATGAGAGAGATTGAAAATGAAAGAGATAGTTTTTAATAACTGCAGAAAGAAAAACTTGTTAAGCATCTTGTAGGGGCCAAGGGCAAGCTGCCCCAAGATGGGCCACTTTAGCATAAAGATTATTTTGAGTTAAAAGTAATCAAAACTTAGCAGATGCAGGAAAAGCCCTCTGCCTCCCCCTCAACTGCCTAAATTTACATTGGAAAGGAGAGCCTATGCCAGGAAGAGAGCTATTAAGAGAGACTCCCCTTTATCTTAAGAAACTTATTCACATAATAAGGCAATCTTTGTTTTAGGGAACACGTCCTTTCATCTTCTTGCTAATGGTCTTCTCCCCTTTATCTTCAGACCCCTCCCCTCTCCTGAGCTCATTTAAGCTTCATGTTGCCTCATTGTGTTTGGAATTTCATAATTTCATGTCTGTGTCGATTCCCCATATGTGCATCTATTAAATTTGATTTTCTCATATTAATCTCTTTTGTATTAATTTGATTCCAAGTCTAGCTAGAAGGACCATAGGTCACAAGCAGGTCTTCCTCCCTGACAATATGAACATCAAAAGAGATAGAGGAAGAGAAAAATAATACAAAAATAAATGCTTTACACACACACACACACACACACACAAAGTTTTATGAAGAAAAATAAATCAGTAAGGGGTCAAAGAGTGACAACAAGAAGGTACTAGTTAGATAAGGTTTTCAGGGAATGCTTCTGTGAGCAGTGAACTGAAATAGGGAACGGATTATGTAGATATCACCAGAAACATGAAGTGTGAAGGGCGCGAGGGAGAAGTGTTTTAGACAAGCTCAAGGCACAGCAGGAAAGCAGAGGCAGAATGAGACAGAGAGTAAAAGTAGTAGAAGATGAGGACAGAGGTAAGTGCTGAGTGTACCAATCATATAAGGCCTTGAAAGTTCTGGGAAGAATTTTGGACTTATTCTGAAAAAGGAGGGAATAAATTGATGGGTTTGAAGGAGATCTGACTTAGATTTTTTTTTTCAAAGTTTTCAAAGTTTCATTTGGTAAAATGCATATAACATAAAATTTACACTCCTAACAAATTTTAAGTCTACAGTTCCATAGTGTTAAGTATATTCACATTGTGGTACAGCCAATCTTTAGAACCTTTTCATCTTGCAAAGATGAAAGTCTATTCCCATTAAACAACGACTCTTCACTTCCCTCTCCAGCTCCTGGTAGCCATCATCTACTTTCTGTTTCTATGAGTTTGACTTCTCAGGATACTTCATATAAATGGAATCATACAGCATTTGTCTTTTTGTGACTGGCTTATTTCATTTAGCATGTCCTCAAGGTTCATCTTGTAGCTTGTGTTAGAATTCCCCTCTTTTATAAGACTGAATAATACTCCACTGTTTCTATATCACATTTTTAAATCTATTTATCTATTGATGAACATTTGGACAATAAGCTTCCATCTACTGGCTCTTATGAATAATGTTGCTTTGAACATGGATATACACATATCTCTTTGAGACTCTTTCAATTCTTTTGGATATATATCCAGAAAAGAAGTTTCTGGATCTGATCTGATTTCTTTTAAAAGCAATATTTCAGTTGCTGCACGTCAGGAAGACAAGGTGAAAGCAGGGAGACCAGTAAGAAGGGCTTATCCCCAAATCCAAGAGAGTGATGAAGCTCTCTTGGGCTAAAACTATAATGGTGCAGATAGTAGTAAAATGGTCAAATTCTGGTTAGCCAACTGAATGTGTTTCTGTATTAGAAGAGGGGCCTGAGAGAAAGGAGTTGTTGATCACTCTAAAGGTTTTGGCTTGACCAATAGGAAAGGAGGCGAGAAACGGAGATTATTAGGGGAGGTTGCTTTAGAGTGTAGGGATGGATGATCAAGAGCATGGTTTGATAGTCAAGTGGGCATATTTAGTAGTGAATTCTACATTTTTCTATACTTGAAGGTAGAACTAAAGACGAAAGATACAAATTTGAGAATTGCCATCAGTGTGTAGATGGTATTCTAATCAGGAGACTGGATGAAGTTCCCTAGTGAGTGAGTATAGATGGAGAAAAGATGTTCTTAGACTGAGCCCTGGGGCTAGCTGACAGAGACTGAGAGGAGAATAATCTGGTTTGAGAACGAGAGCAGAAAGAGCAGTGAAGGAGATGAGATGCAAGGTGAGTGGTAAGTCTTGAGAGTCCAATGAAGAAAAATTTAATTAAAGAGGTAGTAATGAAAGCTGTCCAAAGCTGCTGACTTCAAAGGTAGTTACCAAAAGAAAAAGTAAAAATGATCATTAAAAACATGCAAATACATTATTTGTACTCAATTAAAAGAAATACAATTTTAAACTACATTGGAAAACAGTTTATTACCTATCGGGTTGGTAAACATCCAAAATTTTGACCACATTGCCTGATGAGGAAGCTGTGAGGAAATAAGCACTCTCATATATATCTAGTGGGAATGAAAGATGTTCAGACCTGTATGAAGAAAATTGAACAATAATTAGAAACATTCCAGTTACATCAAGGCATCTACTCTAAAAGCGCTCTGGGAAATATGTATAAAATGTGACTCTTGACTAATTTTCAGTGCCATTAAAGTAACAACAGCAACAGCAACAACAAAAATCCATGACTATAACTGAAAAAAAAATCCAAGAGGAAGCTAATCTATTTAAGAAGACTTGGGGTGCTTGGGTGTCTCAGTCCATTGTCTAACTTCAGCTCAGGTCATGATCTCACAGTTCATGAGTTAGGGCCCTGTGTCGGGCTCTGTGTTGACAGCTTAGAGCCTGGAGCGTGCTTCGGCTTCTGTGTTTCCCTCTCTCTCTCTGCCCCTCCCCTGCTTGTGCTATATCTCTCTCTTTCTCTCAAAAATAAATAAGCTTTTTAAAAAATTAAAAAAAAAATAAAGGAGACATTAAAAAAAAACCTAAGTTCCAAATTCAGTGTGCTGACCTTGTCTGGATCCTCCTTAAAATAAAGTAAGTATACAAACACATTTTTGAGATAATTGAGGAAATTTGGTTATGGACTGGATATTATTTCATTTTACTGTTAATTTTGTTACTATTCTTTCTGTTCAATGTGATAATATATTTTTTGGATTTCGCAGGAAAATGTTGATAGTTTTAGAAGCACATACTTAAGTAGATGGTGATAAAATACCATAATTTGGGGGAATTTGCTTTAACAAATTTCATTTTCATGAGTTTTAAGTGCTTCAGCAAATGAAAAAAGGAAAATGTGACAAAATCTTGATGATGGTTGGGTTTTGAGTGATAGGTAAGGTGCGTGGTTTGAATACGTAAGGACTTTAGATTATGTCTTCCAGACTCATCCATGTTTACTATATGTGGCAGGATTTCCTTCTTTTTAAAGATTAAATAATATGTATATACCACATTTTCTTTATTGATTCATCTATTGATGGGTACTTACGTTGTTTCCATGTCTTGGCTATTGTCAATAATATTGTAATGAACACGGTAGCACAGGTAACTCTTCAAGATTCTGCTTTCACTTCCTTTGGATACTACTCAGAAGTAGGATTGATGGATCATATGGTAGTTCTCTTTAATTTTTGAGGAAACTCCATACTTTTCTCCATAGCAGATGAACCATTTTACATATCCTCCAATAGTGTACAAGTAACGGAAGGACAAATACTGCATGATTCCACCTTTATGAGGTATCCAGAATAGTCAAACTCATACAAAAGGGAGAGGGAAAAGGGGAGTTGCCATTCAACTATATGAAGTTTCAGTTATGCAAGACAAATACTAGAGATGTGATGTACAAACTTATGCCTGTAGTGGAAATATTGTACTGGGCACTTAAAAATCTGTTGAGAATAGATTGATCCCATGTTAAATGTTCTTACTACAAAACAAACAAAAAATATGTAAAAAATTGTAAGGGCTATATGGGGCTTTGTTGTATTATTCTTCTTACTCTTCCATATGTGTGAAAATTAATAATAATTTTTAAAGCTGCTGATATTACATAATAAGAGTAAAAATTAACTGTTGGAATTGGCATTGCAATGGTAACCTTCACGAGAGTTGTTTCACTAGCCAGAAAGGGATAAAATCCTGGTTTGTATAGGTACAAAAGAAATTAGGTCAAGAGGAATTATCAATAGGGACTGTGGATGAGTCTTTGGAAGAATAGTGTGGTGGGGACCAAAATAATGGAGAATGATATGTGAGATAAAATTTTGTTTTTTAAAAATTTTGAATTATTTCAACACGTTTTGATGAAATCAGGTTATGTTATTCCCATAAGAAAGCATTATTGTAAGTTCTTTTGAAAACATGTAATTAGGGTGAATGGGGTTAGAGAAATTAGAAAAAAACCCAAAACTTTTGTGTTTATCTCAAAATGGGAATGGTCTTACCAAAGAGAGCAAATGCCTGAAATCTCTTAGGTAAAATGCTGTCATCCCTGGACACTTGGGTGTACCAATGTCTCTACTGGATATTCTTTTTCTAGTTTTCTATAGGTTACTAATCCTTCTCTATCTGATACATTCTTTCTTTAAATGTAGGAGTACATTCAATTTTGTCAAGGAATGTCTTGACCTTGGAGTACTGTTTCTTAGGGAGACTTTACATAACTCTTCTATGGACCATTATGAGTTAATCTCAACTTTAACTCTCCAACATTGATATTAGTTTCTTTAAAAATAATGACACAATAGTGACTTAGTGCTTTTGTTCCCCCTGTTATGTATGTATGTATGTATGTATGTATGTATGTATGTATGTATGTATTTAAGTAGGCTCCATGCCCAATATGGGACTTGAACTCATGACCCTGAGATCAAGACTCACACACTCTACCAACTGAGACAGCCAGGCACCCCAGTGATTTACTATCTCAAGAAAGCCTTATTCTATCCCTTGTATATAAATAACAAATAAAATTTGGTAACAAATTTTACTAGGCAACACCTCAAAATGTAAATGAGCAGAATTGAAAGTCATCAGACTAAATATCTTTATTAACTGTGGAATATAACTAATATTTAAACTTGAAAATTAAATATTACACTATTGAATGCTTTTTCATGATGCTCTCTTGTCAAGAAAATGTTAATAAGAATAGATTTGGTA